>NC_071669.1:17337500-17637500 GCF_028554725.1 Zeugodacus cucurbitae
AGATCTCTAGAAATTCCCTGATGTCGTTGAATGACTGCGATTTCCTTATTCTTTGCCTATTCTTCTTAACTGCAATTATAGTTCGAAAGTATTACGAGATTTCCATATCAAAGGTTTCCAAAAGAGGTTTAACTTATGTATGCATGTACATATATATATAGAAAAAAACGCCATCATATTTCACCACAGCTAACTGACATCAACAATAACCACAAAGATTATAATAGCTTGTTTACAATTGCAGCAGTGGGCACAAAAACAAAATTCTAATAAATAATATACAAACAAATATTGACAGATTACGATTGACATTCTAGCCTTTGCTTGCATTCACACAATGCATTTGCAAAATTTCGTACTTCTGCTTATACGAGCATAGCACATTGCAATGGCGTGTTACCTTGCTCGCCGGGCGACCGATGGCTCGCTGTGATAATTCAATTAAGTTGAAAAATCGCAAATGGGAATTCCCGCTGGGCCGTGTTTTGACTGAAAAGGAGTGAGGTCTGTGTTGAGATGTTCTTGGAAATGGCAGATAACTGGACAGTGTTTTGACATTCACTTAAATACTTTTGTATCGGAATGTAATTTGTGTATTTATGTATGTATACAGCTGTATAGAAGAACAACAAAAAAGCGTATATTAATACAAACGTATTTAAATATTTTTCTTGAAAGATGCGAAGTATAAATGCAATTTGAATTACATTTTGTCGAGAAAAATATTTTAGAGGAGGTCTGTAAGACACTAATCGTACCGATTTCCAAACTCCTCAACGACAATTTTGCTTATACAGTGACCCCTCTCTTGGATGGACACTTACCGTAAAGAGACGTGTCCACTTAAGAGAGAGTCATTTGTTCTAAAAATTTAAGTTGGTAAATGAAAAAAATGTTCACTCAAGGGAGGTAGGTATCCGTTATGAAAGGTTTCTCTGTATTTCATTATTCTTTACTGGTCTTAATAAAACCCGATAGCCATCGCATTGTCATTTAAAGGTAGCCACTATTGTGTGATATGAAATATCGATCAACTATTCAGCATTAAGTTCGTTACCGGCAGAAGTGATCCCACAAACACCCTAATTTTTTAAAGAATCTTTATAATCTTTATAACAGCAACAACATAAGATTAGAATATTCATACTAAAACAATTCTGATTGTTCGAACATAGATGAGGATAGAGATGAGCAGAAGATTATCGAAGCATTTTGTTTTTTCAAAGCTTGATATTTAAACCGTTGTATGAAAAGTTCACAATACTAGCGTAACGGTTTCTCAATAATTCATTCTCATTCTCTCCAATTTCAATATGGCTTTTTGGTATGAAAATCCTTGAAACAACCACTAATTGCAATAGAGAGCCTAGTACATAGTATTTTCATCTTGAATACTTCAAATAAAGCTTCATAAAATCTATGGTTTCAGGTTTCTGAAGGCTCGTATGACAAATATTGTTAAAAATTTTGAGCTCAAATACCACAGAAGTGTAAGTTCCAATTTATTTATAAAATTTATTTCAAATTGTCATACATCGGTTTTAATAACAAGAGGGGTCAGTGTGAATCCGTCTTTATAAATTTTCGAAAAATGTCAAATAAAATATCGATAAATCGAAAGGTTCTTTCCTCAACTCTTTGGTCCTTCCATACATTGATAGCGTTCAAACACGTGAACTATCTCTTTAACTTAACCCACTTTTATTGAAGGAAATTACCTTCCACCTTATGCATTTTTATGTATATATTGATCATTTTTATTGAAGTTGAGGCAATCATGTTGAGTTATTCTGCATAACATTATCAGATCTCGATTTCCAATAAGGACTTGAAGACGGATATGGACTAGAACTCCAAAGCAAACATGTGAGAATAAAAACTGAGTCTTCTTAAGATATTCTACGACCGAACGACCGGTTATGGCAGCAGCTCTGGACCAATATCCGATGACAGTTTTCGACTCATACAAAAAAAACAACGATGCAAACTTACAACTGTAATGAAAAATCTATTCCTTAACATTTCGTCTTAATTGTTAATACTTTGTTTACATATAACGAGATTATCTACATTTTCGAGCTTAACTTGATAATCTGTAATTAAGAAACGAGGTTTCTCATACAAAATTCCTCTCTTGATAGTCCGAGATTATAAAATTATCTCGTTTTATACAACTAGATTTTCGGTGTTATTCCTAGTTTTATCGATAATTTTGCGAAGAAGAGGAGAAATGTCAAATGAAAATGTAAACAAAAATGGCCGACAGCGAGAGAAAGATGTGTAACACAACAACAAATACAACAGATTTGACAATTGATAATCTCATTTGGCTATATGTAAACCGTTAGATTATTGAACGAGCTTAGAACGAGATTATTTTCATTTCTAATAAGGCCCTTTATTTGTCGGCGGATCCTAGCAAATGCAAAGATTTCGATTTCCTTCCTTTGCTAGTAAGTTGAACGCAGTCATAGACATGCTTCACGGGTCTTCAATTATTCCCACATATATTTCTCAGAGTTCTAAGCGTGGACTTCGTTAGTAGCAAATTACTTTATAATAAATAAATATAAATGTAACTTTGTCTGCAAATCACCAAACTCCACATTCCCCCTCAACATTGTTTTCAACCGCATCCCATTTCTCGAATAATCAACTCAAATAATCGATGCATTTAAAGTCAATTATAAATATTTCAACACCAATTTCAACTACCACACCCACCGCAATCCCCCTCCTCTACTGTGCATGCCCTGTGTGCCATGCCTTGCACCACGTAGCTCCCATAGTTCCTTCAACACCTTTTTGCCACTGCACTTGAAAATCGCCTGCCAGCCAGATGCCGACAACAGCAACAAGAACAAAAACAGCAACACACCAAGCAACTAACAACAGCGTCAACATTCACATTCAATGTTCAGTTCATTAACTGCCAGCCAACAGCAACACCAACAACAACAAAATTGGTATAAGCGCCGAAAAACAATGGGAATCAATGCATTTAACCGAACGGCACAATTTTGCACCTCAACCTCCATCGGAATTTCTGTTTATTTTACAAAATTGTACACCACCTCGGGCGGCGGCAACGACTAACCCCAACACTAAAAAGCGAAAGACATTGCCGTCAAGCTTGACGTTGGCTTTCGTGCCAACGAAAAGTATCTTGCTAAATGAGCGCGACCGTTCGGGTCAAACCACAAGCCAACCGCTGCCACAGCACAGTGATGCTGGAGGTGCGATCGGCGCATGTTTATGTGAGATAAGCGAACCAGCATGAAAAACAATCAGAGAAACAACGATGATACAGACATACATACGAGTACAAAGCAGAGACATTCAACAGACAGATATATGTGCGACACCCTGTGGCGCAACATGTCTTGGTGCTGCATGCGGTCGACCGACCGATCGTGCCGGTAAATGTTGCAGGTACACTCAGTCACTCACTAGGCGTATGTATGTATGCGGCCAACAACAATTATCATGCGCCACACAATGGGTGTATTGAACTCATTGCATTCGTAACGAGCTAACAAGCTGCAATGATCGTCAGTGAGCGCGCACGAAAGATCCGCATAGAGCGCATACAACGCATGAAAGAGCGACAGAGCGAAAACCACAGACGAACGAAAAGCAAAAAAAATTACGCGAAGCCACAAAATAGCGTGGCAAAAGTCAAAACGTGAGTTACGCAGGCGCAGACCCGGCGCAAAGACGAACTTACAAGTGTCTGTGTGTGTACAGGTACGATCTTCAGCTGGTGATCTTGTGCTCCCATATCGTAGCTATATAATTGTTGGTATGGCTTGCTAACAAGTCGGCTTTGCTTTTGCTGATTCCTTTTTTCTTTAGTGTCTTCAGTGCCTTCACTTGCTGCTACCTTCATTTTCTCTCGTTTTTTTATCTCCACTAACTATGCTCAGTTTGAGCGCGGCTTCGGTGCCGCTAGCGTTATCTGGTAACAACGTGTTACGAATTACTTTTAACAAGACCCTTAAAAAGATAAAAGCAGCAAGAACAAGACAAAGGTGAAATAAAGAATAATGTTTTGATAAAGAGTAACAAGCATAAGGTTCGAAAAAAGGAAGGTGAGAGAGCTATGAAATAATATACACGAGAGAGAGAGTGCATAGTAGTTGTAATTATAGGTTGAGAGAGCAAGAGTGAGAAATAGTTAAAAATAGTTAAGTATTAGCTAGAGATCTATTATTTTGTTTACCAAAACTGGTTAGTTACAGTTGAGTGTCACATTTGACAGTTACTAAAAATATCTGTTATGAGTGCGCTCTCTCAATTTAACACCACTTCAACTCCATCAAAAAGTAAGTTTTCCACACAATCTATTTTATTTTAGTGACTTTGAAACAATTTGTATGTTGTAACTCCCAAAATACGCACTCTCTCTCTCCATACACTCTCTTCTCTCTATGCTTCGTTCTCAGTTAATTCCATAACGATTGTACGGCGCACTCCCAATTATGTTTCGGGGCGCCCTACTATTAGATATGGGTAACGATTCTCTAATTACTGTTATGATAAATGATGTTAAAATTACTTCACGTGTCTTTTTTTATTACTCTCCACTTCTTCTGCTTCTTCGATGCGCTATTCTTTATTTAGCAACCGTGAAATGCATTTTTACTACTTTTTTGTTTGTTTGTGCATAGTTGATGAGCATACGCCAAGTCAATGTCATTTCAAGCCGAACTTACACGGGTAAATATTTTGTAATTGATACCCATTGTGCAGTGCTATCGTGTAGGTAAGTCCAAACAAGGTATCATTATAATTGAAAAATTAATGAATGTTTCAAAAAATGATACTATAATTAGTCCACAAAAAGTAAAATCTCATTAGCAAGACTTTTCAATGGGAATGAGATCGACGAAATGGATCAGCAAACATGTTGAAATGTCGGCGGTACTACTTTTTGAAATGAATACAGAGCCAACTGTTGTACACGACTTATCAGACGCCGGGGTTACAATTCACAAGCTATTTAGTGAAGAAACCTCTATTAACTAAATTAGAAACTCTCACTAGATCTATCATAGGATCATCTATACTCCCATACTGAGTTGACTGAAGGAAGTTGCGATAAAGGTACTTTCGATGAAGCTAGTTTCTCAGAGGTATCTAATCAGGAAACCCGACTAACTAACTGCCGGCCCTACAATCTATAAACAGATTTATTAAGTGATTCCATTCTTACATATTTAACTTCAAAACATATTGGAAATGTGCTGTTTAAAGACTGAAGTTAGTTTAGATGAAATTGTTAGAACCGGAATTCTAAATATCAAATTCAATTGAATATTAGCTGTCCTTCTCGTACACAACTTGTAAGTTATAGCTCAATCTCTCATCTCAGAAACCTATTTCACTATTACCCCTCGATTGGATGAACATGAATACATTCCCTAGCGAACTCGCTCAAAATACCTCTAAATAGCCCTTAACTAATAAAATTTTGATTGAAGATCTAAAATTTGAAAATCAGACATGCAGTAGACGTGTCTTCCTTCCTGGCATGTATACTGGATCCTCAGACATATTGAGTGTCTGAAAGACATAAAAGAGAGCTCGTAACACAGTTAATAAAGCAATATAATTTCAACGAGCCTTTACAAAGACAACTGTTACGACGAAGAATACACGAAGTAAACCGAAAAGAGATTTTATTGAGAATTATAAAGAACATAGTTCTAAATAAAATAATTCAGACATGAGCACATAAAACGGAGTCTTCTTAATCTACAAAAAGTTTGGAAGAGTAATAAGAACCTGTATAGCTTACCTCTTTAGAACTGGTAATTGGTTAAGGCAGCAGCTCTGGACCAAAATCCAGTGACAGTTTCCGACTCATTTAAAAATCTGAGAATAACAGGGAATGATAGTCGTATCTCGACAAGCAATGCAAAATTCCGAAGATTGTTCTGTCATTTAAAGCCAACATCCTCTATTTGTCGGGCGACCTTAAAAAAGGCGAAGCTGAGGCAAATGAGATTTCAAACCAAAGTTGGTCAAGATTCGACTCAAAAATAGTGACTAGATCCCATAAAAATTCAGTCGATCATAAGTGATCCATTAAATTAAGAATTCGCTCAGTCGGCGAAAGCATTGGCTGACGATCGGAAGATCATTAATAGAATAAGTCAACGTCCGATCACACTAGGAACTCGACTGACTTTCTCAAATACCAGAAATATTTCGGCATTATCTACATAAGTCAATTTACTTCGTTCCGTAAGCGCAACGAGCAGCGCCTACAATTGTTGCTCCGGCATCTTCGCCCTCCCTTCATTGCCCTCCCGGCATTCCAAACCAAATGAAGAGCAACCAACCGCGGCATGAAGCTAATGACGAGGCGGCGGCAATGCAATTCCAAGCGGAGCGCGCAGACACAAGCCAGCCAGCAGCCAAATAGCCACCCAACCATTAGCGGACCACGCAACCAAATCAAACAATCAGCGGGGCGCTACATAAATTACAGCATGCATGAAGCTCATACTATAAATACTATATACACAGTACATACAGACATATGCAGAGCATATGAAGTATAAATTTCCATATGTGCCGGCGAGGCGAACGCATGACAGGAGGCCTCCGCACAAATTGAAATTTTTACATTTGATTTACTTTTTCTTGTTTTTGCAATTTCATTTCATGCTTTTCTCGAGCATTGCAACGACTCAAAGTAAATCATTTGTGGTGGCAAACACAACTAACTAAAAATCGGTTGCAATGTCACGAGAAAAGTACGCAATTTGTTGCATATCATACTCACTACTCTGCGCTCTTTTCGTCCTTCTGCCGCTCACCTGGCATCCCACTTGCTCTCACATGCTGGAAAGCGAGTGTCAGCGCAATAAATGCAAAATACTGTCAACTAACTGTCCGTGTATGTTGTATGACAGTTGCGTCAGATTTACGAGTTTGTTGTGTGACATGACAGTGCAAGGATTCGAGGATTAGGATTTACATTTAATTTTTTGTTTTCACCGAAAGTTGGGTGTTTTGGTGCGAGCGTCTGTACAGCGCTTTGTTTCACAGTTTCGCGTTTAGCGTTGGTATAAAGTTGAAGGGTGGAAAAGAGCTTTAGGGGGAGATTAAGAGTTCATACAAACATATGTACGATTTTTTAATTTAATATGAGTTTTACTGCAGAATATTGTAGTGGTGTGTATTTCTTCTGACCTACTGAAGCGTTGCTTCTTCTGCGAGTTGGAAAAGTTATGTTGTCGCCGTGGGAAAACTTGTATGCTTACTTGGGTTAGTGATTTCGACAGCCTTAATAACCTCAAACATTAATTTCGCTATTTTCGGAATTCGTTGCTTCAAGTTCCATTATTAAAGACTCTTAGCAGAAAATCTCTCATATCTGGAAACCTTCTCTCATCCATTGTTGCACCGACTTCTTTTAAAACTAAATAAAATTTTATTTTTGACAACCCTGAAAGCTTTTGAATGTTTCTCTTTTCTTAAATGAAGCTTTATAATGTATAGAATTATCGGATTTTTCTGACACCTTAAGGACTGACTAACTCGAATACCTTAGTTTCCATCGTAGCCTTATCTTCTTTTCATTTGACTTTATAATGAAAACATTTACTTCTTGTCAGAGACTTTCGTATTCTTTAAAAAGGAAGGGCCGTTAAATTAAAGTATTCTGTTCTTACCAAACTTCCCACATTAAAAGTTTAAATCCTCCAGAAGGTACCACTTTCCTATCTTCTAAAAAATTTCTATAGATTTGATAGTGTCAGAAATCACTTCGTCTTCTTTTCTAATAACTATGATATTAAAATTTGAGATATAATATAATAATACCGTTTAACAGTAATTTCGTACGATTAAAACCAAAGCAATAACATTTATCAAACGTGTCTTTCTGATATCTTAAGTGATGACTGTGATATCCAAAGCGAACTCTTGGAATCTTTAAGTTTATGTTAAACGTTTTCATGAAGGCTTAGCCTCTTCAGCTGACCTCTGTCTCTTCGTTGCTAGCGGCGCTTCCAGTCGACTGATCTAAGGGAGCTCCTTTGTAAGCTCTTCTTTGGTCGGAGGATGTAGAAACGCATACCTCCTAACTAAATAGGCAGCACGACGCTACTCCGTATCTGGCCTTTTTTGGGTCTTCCACCTGCCATTCTTTGGCATAGTCACCACCAGCAACGTCACCTTTTGGCTAATCAGTTCGGTTCCGGCTACCGTATTAGTGTTGCCTTTGTCTCCAGACCAAGCTTAGCCATTCCCTTAGCAATGTTTTTAGAGCTCATTAAAGACGCGGAACTTTTAACTGAACTACTCGTTCCTTCCGGCTTTTTCGAAGGAACGGCGGGCTCTTTCGGTGCCAGGTATCCGTAACCTCCATTAGCGACTGGGCTATTTAAGGGCTATTAAGGAGCTACGAACACTCAACGCTAGAGTCAAATCTTAGCTAGAAATCTTCCGACTACAACATGGGCGAACTGTTTTCAGCCCGTTCATGTCTTAGTCGAGACTCTGTGGTATCTATTTCTAGTCGCCACCCACGGGAGGGTTTCTCAAATGATTGCCGACTTCAGTCAATATCTAACATTCCTGTAACAGTAGAGATTGCTTTTAGATTTCATAAGCTGGTTTTTAACGTCATGGAGTCTTTTCTATCAAGCTATATGAATATATAAACTGAATTATATAATAGTGAAGACAAAACATTTTCGTGAAGATCACAACATTAATTAAAAAAGTTATTTATGTTGTTTCTCCAGTCTTATTAAAATTTATTTGAAAATATCGCATGCTACAAACTAACAAAAAATCGCATGTAACTTCTGAACCTATACAATTTTTCTCATATCTTCAAAAAACTAGCAACTTTATAATACTCACTCTACCAACTCACACCACACTAAAGCGAGCATATTGAGGCCTCTCAATTACTCTTTCAAAATTATATGTTTCTGAAGTACTCAGTTCTTTAATGAATAAATATCACGCTCTTTACAAAATTTACTACCTCAAACTGCAGGTAAAATATTTGTACTGTATATCTGAAAATGAGAGCGTTGCACTATTTTCTCACAATCGTGCAATGAATGCACTATTTCCTCTCGCTAAACAAGCTAACAAAGTCACACATCCACAACAAACAATGCATTTTCTCACTATGTCGCTCACGAGTATCGCACACTCACCCTCTCACATTTTGACTTCCATCCATGAATCATGCCAACAATCTCAGCTATGTAGCGCATAAATAGATATTTTCAGGTTATTTTCATTACAATAGCTGAGAGTACGTTCGCTCGCACATGTATCTCTATTTATGTATCTGCTGCCAGCATGTGTGTTTTAGTAACCGGTTAGTGAGAGCCGTAAATAACAATCAATTGGGGGAGCGCGCGACACCAGCAGCAGCAACACCACCACCACCAACACACACAACAACAAATTTGTCGGCTTTTCGTTCGAGTGTGTGTGTGTGTGCCAACTACTCGTCGCTGACTTGCTGTCCTACAACCTTGCCCACTTTATCTGTGAGCCACTTTAATTCAGTTCATTTCTGGCGATCGTGTCGTTTGGTTGATTTGAGTAAATTGTACGGAAGTGTGACGACGACGACGGTGTTGTTGCATTAGCGAATGCATTTGCGGCGAACGAGTAGAGGAGCTACTACTTCGAATGTATGAATTGTGAAAGAAGTGAAGAAATTGTGAAACATTTTCAAACAATAAAGTTACGAACTTTTGTGTTACAACAACAACAAATTGCTTATTATAGAAAGAAAAGCAAATAAACATGTGAACTCTACCCACTAATTGGCAAAAATTGATTTTCGGCTCAACTCGCGCAAAATTCTCGTTACAAACCAACCACCACTCTCCGTTGGTCCGGTTTTGTTTTTGGACAGCCCGGTTATTTGCGTATATCTACATGCGTGTGTGTTGTTGTTGGTGTTGGCATTGTTGTCATTTCGTTACGACTCGTTTTCAACAATTTATTTTCCATAAATAAATTTGTTATGCTTTGTTAAAATTAGTGAACAAGAAAAAATAAAAACAAAACATAAATAGCAAAAGCAAAGCAAAAAGCAACAAAAAAGTAAAAGAAACATAGAACACGCTGAAAAGTGAAAAAAACAGCAATAAAGTATTAACCGAGAGTCAAAGGTAGGCAAAGTGCCGGAGCCAAAAGAAAAGTGAGAGAATCATTGTTAGCGACAACAATAACAAGCTATAATGAAGGCAAGTCAAGGCATAGAAAAGTAATAATAAATAGTGAAAAAAAGCTGAAATCGAACGAGTTAGAGGTGGAAAAGCGACGTAAACGTGAAAAGAAAACGGAAAATCAAAATTTTACGCAGTCAGTCTGAGAGACAAACAAACAACAACCATATGTTATTGTAATATTGTTATTGGAAAAAAGTTATAATTTATTACGATTTTGTTGTTGCTTGTGTTAAAGTAAAAAATAAAAACAAAAACAAAAATGTGGCGGCAGTGCGTTGGCCGGTGATCGATGATGTTGACGGCTTCAACGTTATATACACTGTGGCAGCAGACGGTGCACTGCAGCTGAACTGCATGAATTTTTCATAATAAATATAGAAAAATAAAAAAATAAAATTTTATTAGTAATAAAAATGCGCCATTTTTCGGAGTGCTACAATAAAATAAAACATTAAAAATAACTAAAGCATATAAAAAACGCACTAAATACCATAAAATAATTCAACGGAAAATCATTAAAATCCTTAAAAAATAGTTTTATTAACTGCAACAATTTTATTTACACAAAATTTGTTGTCAAGTTGTACTATTTATCGCTTTTGTTTACGATTTACTTTGCAAATATTTTGGTTCTGTGATAACTTGTGTGCCAAATTTACTCAAAATTTTGCTATTTTTGTTTGGATACAAAAATCTGCTTGGAATTTCAACTATTTTCTACTATTTTACTTTTGGATAACTTTGAATAACTGCTGAAAACCATAAAGGTATGTAGAGTGCTAATAAAATAATTAAAATGAAATATATTAAATTTTTATATTAGTTTAAAGAGATAAATATCGATATGATACACCAGAACATAGATTCTCTCAAGCAACCCAATAATATTGTCGCAAAACAAACTCAAGAAGGAAATCTAGAAATTCTCTGGCCCTTGACAATTTTTCCTCTCAAGTCTCAGTTGACTTTAGTTCCATTAAAATCTCCAATTTAACTAACGAGTGATCTTAAACTCTTTTATAGAAGAGACAACGGGTTACTCGGTGCCATTCCGTTACTCAAGCATTCTGTTGCAGTTCTGTATATTTAGATGGCGCTTAAATCTTCAATAATATTATTAGGAAGTGAAATGGAAAATGTTTTAAGAAAGTCCTTAGAATAATACTTTAGAGAAGCGATTCTGGAACATGTACATATTTATGTTTCAGTCGAAACTTTGTATTTGTTTGCTTTATAAATATTTTTTTGGCTATAAACCCAAAATGTTCTTAAAAACCAAACTGTTTGTAGAAAAAATTTAATATATTGAGTATTATATTGAGAGTGAGTTTCTAAAACATATAGAAGGACAGTGGTGCTCTGAAGCGAAATTATTCCTTGGCAGATATTATTTTTACCAAAAAAAAAACCCAAAATGTAACATTAATATCCAATTAGTATCCAATTTTATTACAGAGAGTTGGAACAAACTAATTTTTTGGCTTGGAACAGGGCCATATTTATCCCGCCGCTCCGAAAAAGTCTGTTGAACAATGCTTTTACCATATTTATATGATTACCCTTAAATTTATTTCAAGATTAGTAAGAAATGAAACTAGTCTAGTATAGAGGATGTTTTAAGTGAGATCTTAGTACAATACTTTGGAACATATGGGTGCTAGAAATTGTATTATTATGTTTTTGTTGAAACTTTCGATACTTCTTTGCGTTTTTAGCTTTATTTAAACCCAAATCTTTCTTAAGTAAAACCAAACTTTTTGTAGAGGAAATGTATAATTTAAATGATCCAAAAGAATATTTTATTTTAGAACTCTGATCTTTTATGAATTCAAAGTAAAAGAAACTTTATTTCTAGAGGTATTAACCCTGAAACAATACTTTGGCTGAAATTAATAGAACTCATATGAAAACGGAAGCGGTTGTATCTTAGTACATAGCACTAACTATCTTTTGTAGAAAGTTAATTGAAGTTAGAACGAAACTTTTGGTAATTATTCACGTTATTCAATCGTCTCCACTTGGATAATATAAAATCATAATTTTAATCACTCTGGAAGCACTGAGTCAATTGATTTGAAAGTTATTTCTATTTAATCTCGACAAGACAGTATATCAAAAACAGGTAAACACAAAATAAATTCATAAAAATATTTGATAGTTACAACAACAAAACATAAGTAAATTCAGTTTTTAATAAAATATTATACCATAAACTACATAGCCAATTTCAGAATTCCTCCTTCAATATAGTCTACCTAACAACCTGCTACAACTAAATCTCACAAAGTAAATTGACACCAATCCCAAAACCACATTACTGTTAGGTTTTATAACCAAACCACAGCATCATAAGATACACAATAAAAAAGTATTCAAGTGATATTTAATCAAATTAAAATTGAAGCAACTACAAAAAATTAAATAAAACGAAACGCAGACTCCACAAAAAGTATAATATTACGCACAAATGAAGAATGGATAGCAGTGTGCTGTGACTTTACGTAGAGTGTCTAAAGTCGAATTTGGAGAACTGTGAAAAACTGTTAACCCAGAATTATGGTTTTAATACACAGTCATATATCATATACAAATTATATATAAAATATATATAATTTTTGGTGCGTCTAAGTCTTGTTGCGTGAAAGAAATTCGATACTTTGACGCAAATGAAAAACAAAAAGGCAGAAAAAAGAAGAAATAGCACACAACAACAAAGTGGTGATGGGCAATATTGTATTTTGGAAAAGCAAGACAGTAAAAGATATGTGTCCATACTATACATATACTATATCTATATAGTATGTAAATGCAACACATTTCGGCCACATATGTGTGCACTTATGAGCGCACATACATATATATTTTAATGTTATGCCTTTGTTTGTCTTGCCAAGTCAAGTATTATTTTTCCAGTGCAAATTGCTTTGTGTCACCATTCTCAGGCGTTTTGGTGGTGTTGCTAGCTGTGACAGAGCAGGGTTCAACTTTTGGTTTTTCAATTGTTTTTCGCTTAAATTTTTAGACATTTTCAAGGCACATGTGTGCTTGCAGTGAATGTCAAGAAGGTGTTTTGGTTGTGAAGTGTAGTGGAAATAAGGGCAATAAAAGGCATTTATTAATTTGAAAGGAGGTTTATATATACATATGTATATATAGATATAGATCCATTTTCTTTTTTTAATTTTTCCAATCTCTCTTTTGTCCTATATATCAATTTTATTTATTTCAATGTTATTTTTATTACTTATTAGTTACCATTTGGTAGCTCATCAGTAGTTGTCAAAAAAGAATAATTTATTTTTATTTTTTTATCACTTTTTTATTGTTGTTTTTGTCATTATTTTGTTTGTTATTTACACAAGTTCTCTGCTGCTGCTCTTATCAAAATATTATTTCACGTTTTCCCATATATTTTTTTTTTCCACAAGAAGGACGAGTGTGAGGTATATACCACGTATGTGCCTAAATTGTTGTTGTTATACTAGCATTGTTGCCTATTGAAAAACATTTCATTAAATTTTCACAAACAGTAGAGTGTTTTCTGATGGAAACGAGTAGTTCGGGGTACTGTTTTCTAGGTCTTCATGACCTTTTCTTTAAACTTTGATTTTTCGAAATTTCAACTGATAAATAAAGTATACTTTAAGGTTCAAAAGTTACATAGGCAGAGGTTTTGAACGTATTACAGCAATTCAGCTCGCAACGAATAAAATATTATAATTTTGCCCTTATTAAACTCATATAATGTCCGAAATGAACTAGTTCCTGACTAGTTGTAGTCTTTTGCACCGACTTAAGTATCCTTATCGATTTCTTGCTGTAAATTTTTAGCATTTTGGATGTTTCATAATAGCCTATTAGCTTTAGAAACAATATTCCTTGAACTTGAAAGTGACTCTGACCATGAGTTTATTGCTCTATTTCAATTTTTTCCTTCCAAAATGTACTACAAATACAACCCTGTCTCTGTCACGGCAAATTTGTCTCTAATTAGCTGTAGATATGAAATTTTTCACAAATATTTTGTTTATACAACGAAAATTTGTTAACGTTCGACAGGCCGTCGGCACAACTACATACCATATTTGAGTACCTATGCATATGCGATAAGCAATGAACGCTCATTGACACTGTGTATCTGCTGCCGTGTGCCTGACTATCGCGTTGCCGTCGCGTTTGCTGCAAAAGGTGTTATTGCGCTATGGCTCTGCTGCCGCCGTTGTTTAGGTGTATGCTATTGATGACGGCCACGTTGGTGTTTGTGTGTCTTTTTTTGTGCTGTTTTCTTTGCTTTGATAACATTTTCATGCTTATCACCTAGCTGATTACCGATATACTGTACAAATTGTCCGATATTTGGTTTTATCTTTGCACTCTAACAAATATAACTAGTGTTTTTACACAAACATACATATGATCTACATAAATAATATTTATGTTACTTTTTTTGACTCGTAAATGACAGAGGTTGTGTGTTTCTTGTGTTTTCTATATCGGCTAGTATTAGTTGTGACGTTGCTTACATATATTCGAAGAGTTTTGGTCATAAATATTTGAGTGATAAGCGTTTTAAGGATGTTGTTGTTGTGTTTTGGAATATTTTGGGGTTTTTCGCTTGGAAGTGCGCATTGATTGTTGTTAAAACATAATTAATATATTATAATTAATAAAAAATATTTTTTGAAAAATATAATTTTCGAAAATTTTTGAAATAAAAAATTAAAAAAAAAATATATTTTTAAATTTAAAAAATAAATAAAATTACTTAACTAAATTATTATAAACACAAAAAACTTACTAACACTTTTATTATTAATTTACATTGAAAAAAATATTTAAAATGTAAAATAATTTAAAAAAATATTTGAAAGTCAAAATGTTTTCAATGTAAAAAATGTATTTAAAAATAAACTTTTTATCTGTGTAAAAAATATTTTTTTTTTATTTTACAATACAAATTTTATATAAAAGCATTATCAATTAAATATTTTTCTATTAATTTTCTTATACGATTCAAATATATTTTTTAGAGTAAAAATGTAAAAAAATCGGTGTAAAAATTATTTAAAAGTAAAATTTTTTTTCTCAGTGTAAAATTTTTTTTTTATTTTTATAATAATTATTTTTATTTTTAAAGATTTTCCAAACACATTTTTTTTAATAATTACTTTTATTCGATTAAATAAATTTTTTTTCCGTGTCAAATTTATTTATTCTCATCACTCTTCTATAAAATCACCTTCCTTATGTATTTCCTATACTCTGTCACGACGAAGCGCAAATCTTCCCAACTTATTTCACACCTCACCATCATTGAAGTAATGCAACATCCACAATTTAAGCGCAATTTATTGTCCACTGCAGTTAATTTACACATAACTTACTCAGCGCTGCTATGCAGCTGGCTGGCAGCACCAAAGAACCAAGTCTAGTAGACTAAATTTGGCCACAAACACTCAATTTGGCGGCCTACTGGCGGTGGTCGTACGCAACGCAATGCTTGCAACAGCACAGTTTCGCTGATGGTACAACGTTGTTTGTTCGCTGGCTGCAAGCGCCATAAATGTCAATACGAGTTTGTTGCTTTTTTTCGCGCCCAGCCATATACATATTATATATTGTATGCCATATGTGTTGCAGCGCTACTAGTTTGGCAACTTACTTGCCGTTTTGCGCCGCGCCACTGCAATATTTATGCATAAAATAGGCATTTGTGGCAACATTCCTTGCGCTGGCAACATTTGTATGTATAGCAACATGTTGCGTTGTGTTGATTTGCTTATGTGTGTTTCTCTGTGCATTTCTCTGCGTGCGCATTCGGCCAACAAGGTCAGCTCGTTAAAATTTCACTACCTGCATGCTGTAAATCCCATTGGGAACGCTACAAACGTGTAGAAGAGCAATTTTCCTCACATTACACACACACACTGTCGCCTTAATTATTTTTCCTTTGAACGCAGCAACAACAACAACAACGTAGTAGAAAATGTCAACATTTTCCGACAATGTCGTCTCCTCTCTACTGAGAATTGTTTTGGACATGCAACGCCGCAGGGCGCATATTAAGTAATTGAAAAAATAAGAATGTTGCTACGTGTTCTTCTACTCGCTCTTTTCATATGCACCTCTACCTCTACCTCTAAATATACAGCATAAATATATGTTTATCGATAGATTGTTGTGGAGAACAGGTAATCTACACGATCAGTAAATTTAATTTTAACATGAATTTCGGTTGACAAGCCGGCCTACCAGCACACAAACATATAGCTCTACTGAGTTTTAACTATATACACGAATTCAATATGCCTTGTAGTTAATGTATGTATGTATATATTGTATAACAAAAACACTAACTAATAGCCACAGAGTCATAAATTATGCGTAACATGACACCTTTTGCTTGTTAGGTCTGTTGTAAAGCAACTAGCTGCCATATTTGAACGCCTAATAAATATAGCAGTCTAGCATATTTATGTATTAAAATAACGTACAAACAACTATATACAAAAATACAGCTTAGTCTCTGCATAAGTTGACACTTGAGCGCCGTCTTAATGGCTTAAAACAACAGGTTTCCAACAACTACAACAAAGCAGTCACCAAAGTCAGCTCAGCCAACCAAGCCTGCTAGTCTAATGTACGCAACGAAATAAAATGTAAAGTTTTTAAATTTTTATTTTAACCTATTTAAGCCGTTTGCGCGCTCGCTGGTAACAGGTACTTTGTGGTAATTGTATACCACAAGGCTGTGTCGCTCCGCTGTGCAGGAAGTTTGGCAAGCATCCATGTTTGTGCATTTTTTATCGTCTCTTGATCCTCATAAAAATTTCAATTAATTACCACAGTTTTTAGGCGTCTCAAATTACTTTTTCGCTTGACTCAATTCGATTTTTATTGCATTGGTATTGGGTTTAGTTTGCGATCGCTTGAGTAAGATCATTTTTTAATGTCTCATTTTTGATTGTTATTGTGTAACCTTGTGTTGCGTTTAAGTTTATGTGAAACCTTTAGATTTGTAGTTTGACATGGCATTCATTTTTTTATTCAGAAAACTATAAAAACCGCAATTAATGATCAACGATTGATCTTGTATTAGAAAATCAGCAAATTTCAGCGACTTGGGTGTTCAGATTACAAGTGTTAGCTTTAGTTATGTTGTTTACATTAATTTTTTTCAATAAATATATTTATTTTGACATTAATTCTCTGAGCAAGATCACTGATCGTCTAATCTTCACATGATCACATAATCTTCAAACTATTTTTGTAAGGAAGATCACTGATCAACAAAACATTATTGAAATTATTTTCAGTAATTTGAGTTTTAATAAAGATTTAAACAACTTAAAAAAAATTAGAAAGCTCATGTATACAAAAATCATAAATTTTACCGCCTAACGATCGGCGATCTGTAGTTACAAGCATGAACAATTATTTGTTGAGTTCAGATAAATGCTTCAGAGCGCTTAATTTTCAACAGATCAGTAGATATTCTAAGCCTTTTAAATGTTTAGAACCCCTTTAAAACATTCATGTGATCACTATAGCCTAACACGATCATCTATACGATCTATAAAAACACTCCAGATAGGTTAAACAACCAATATAACAATCTTTAACTATCCGAAAAGTATTGAAGATTATTCAAAAAGGCCAAAAATTAACAACAGAAACTAAAAAACATAAATAGAGATTTTCACGATCATTGATCTTATAAGGTCAAGCGATCCAAAAATTGATCGTTATTTCTTTCTCAACTTTTTGGCCGATATTTTGAGTTTGTTTCACAAGATAAGACCTATAGTGAAGACAAATGTTTTTAAATCATCGGAAAAGGTAAAAAATCAGGAACCATTGATCAGTATATACAGATATTTAGGAGTAAATTCGAATCCAAGTCATAGCTCACGAATTGTTGATCTCTAGATCCCTTAAAATTTACGCATCACCCACCAAATACCACCAGCTTGATTCAAAATACATCGACATTGCATCCCGAGAATTTCAACTTCGTCAGCGCCATCATGAAATTAACTGCCAACTCGTTAAAAATACCTTGTCACCGATCACTGCCTACCAAACACATAACCTTCCTTCCCACATTGCCGCTCACCAAGCAATCAACGCAAACCGTTCGCTCCCGCAACTGTTGTCCACAAATTATTAATCTGTCGCATCACCTCAGGAGGTGTTCGAACGTATGCGAAAATTTGTATGCACCACCTCGTCGACGCCATGAAAAATAAATATCAATTTACATATGAGCAAGGCAAACAAACGAGGCAGATGAATAATTATATAAAAGCAAAAAAAAATTATAATAAAAACAACAACAAGTTCGTTAAGGCAGGAGATCAGTAGATACAAGAAGATCGATCGTCTGTGCGCTTGAATTGCAACAACAAACAAGTGGAGGCATGACAACAATAACAAGAACAACAACAAAATTCAATTTATAAAAAATCTTCATACTCTTGTCACTTAACGTGGCGCAGCATGTGTGCAACAACAAAAAATATCCAAACAAGGATCACTCGGTTGATCGTGCAGACTGCGATCAATCGTGCGCCCCAGCAACATGTTGAACGTTTGCAGCAAGAAACTGCCTGCTGTGCTGCAACAGAACTTTACAAAAGGTAAAGATATATGTGTGTTGTTGTAGCTGTTTGCCGCGCAGGCGTGGTTGTTAGGCATCTCAACAATGAGCTTGCAAAACTACAACAAGCGGAGTGACTTTGCAGCTTTTGAACACCCGCAGTGACGGTGACTTCTCCGAAGATTGCCTTGCCCACGTATTCGTACCCGAAGTGTACATGCCTCCGCTGTATACATGACTTTGTCGAAAAATGCAGATTTGGCTACAACAAATGTTGTTGTTGAGCTCAGTGAAATCTCGAACAGGTGATCGCTCGAACATGCACGAAATTTTGGGCAAAACAATGGATTATGAAGGCAAAAAGTCAAAGTTTATGTGTGTACTCATTTATCGCGGTACGGTTTGTCAGACAGTTAAAAATTTTGCGGCGTTTTTGTTTACCTGCATCTTGTGGTGCCGCATAAGCCGTCTAAATGACTGTAAAAACCGTAGACGGCACTAAATAGCTGTCTACCTTCCCTGCCAGCTCTAAAGAGCGTCGTCTCTGCTGTTTAATAACATTTAGCGGCGCTCTCTCTCATCTTCGTTTCTCTCAACTTTCGTTTCTGTTTTGATCGCGCTAACGATCACTTCCTCTCTCTCCTTTCTACTCGGATCTTGTTGACTCTCGTTCCTGTTGACTCTCTTCTTTTTTGTCTGCCGCTATTTATTAACCACTCAACTTATAATTTAAAATTAGCCCATAAATTATGTTTTTAGTAGCTACCTTAACTGGCGTTGATTTTTCGCATTTTTTTCTCCATACCCTCTTACCGTCTTTTTTTGATTCGCCCACATAAAGTTTGTTATGCTTCTGCTATACTTTTTTTTGATTTTATTGCTTTCATTACTTTCTGCCATTTCTTACTCGTTTTTTATATACATACTCCACGTGCTTTTGTCGCAGCGCAATAAATTTTTCGACTTCTTGACTAGCTGCCAACTTGCATAGCTCGGCTGTCATTTGCCTCTACTCTCGCTCTTCTTATTTTACCATTCTCAAAGTCGCTTGCTACTTTCCTCGGCATGTGTCTAAATACTTATGTGTCAATGTCAATGTTGCCATGCGGAGATATATTGGCAGGATAATCACTTGCAATTGCAATTGCAAAAATAGTAATTTTTGTTGTTATTTGCTTTTATTGGCTCTGCTCCGTTTCTTGATTACTTTTCCATCTTTCTTGCTTCATACTACCACTTTTTATTTGCTGTTTGCAGTCGCTTAATGTATTTGTATGCATTTGTCGTTGCAAGATTTATTGACACTATTGACAGTTCAGTTGTCATTTGGCATTGATTCGAGTTGAGTTGTCAAAGTTCTGGTGGCGGCGTCACGACGCTTATTAATTTTGTTGCAGTCTGGTATTTGTATTTGTAATATTAAGGAATTCAATTGGTATGGGAAATTTGTAGAATATGCAAATGACATTTAAAATTAACTTTTTATAGAGCAATACTTTAATTTTGAGCAACCAATACTTTTAGGATTACTTTAAATACTTACAATTACCAGTAATTTTTCATATTTCGTTTAATATTTCCTTCTAAAATTTCATAGTCTACATTTAAACCGTTACGATTACTTTTATCAATACTAATTAAATGTAATTACTATTATAATTACTGGAAATACATTTATATTACTATTTGAAAAGTAATTAAACAGTATACTGAAAATAAATCATAATAAATAATGAAAATAAAGCGAAATTTGCAATTTATTTCTCTAATAAAATTCTTTGTAATCATAATTACTGCTACCATTACTATTACAATTGAAATTTTGATTACCATTACTCTACAGTTCATTACTTTGATTTTCAAAACATTTTGAAGTTCTTTTTTCATTATTTTCTCTATTCCAACATTATTTCTTGTGCTTACCAATATAACTTTACTGCAATTAGCACAACTTTTACTGTAATTCAATTCAAACAAATAATATTATTAATCAATTTTGTTAAAAAGTGCTAATTTTTCTATGAAATTCGTAGAAATGTTTGCATTTTGTAAACATCGCACTATTTTTCTACCATTACCAGTAGTATTTCGATTATCATTACCAATACTATTATGATTACTATTACCATTACCTAATTACTTTAAATTAAAAAAACTTTATCGGTTTACACTCATACCATTACCATTACTGTTTTGATTACCATTACCAATACTTTCATTACTTTTGTTTACTAATTTTTCATCTCTCAAGACCCATTTTTACAAACAAATCGTACTATTTTGCTAGCATTACCAGTATTATTTCAATTACCATTACCAATACTATTTTGATTACCATTATTGTGATTGACTTTTTAAAACATTTTTATCTATTAATAATCATAAGCATTACCAGTACTTTTATGATTACCATTACCAGTACAAATTTGATTACCATTACCATTATGATTACTTTTTTTAATATTTTGATATTTACAAAATTTAAAGCGCATCTTTAACATAATTCTATTTTCATCGATTACAAGTACTCGTTTTGAAATTCTCTCTTTGCCACTTCACAACTATCTAATCGCGCATTTATAAAATGCACTTAGCCTCCGGGCCATTAAACAATTTCATACATTTAATATACAATTTTCCTATCACAGCCAACTCCTTCACATGTCGATCACTTTTCGGCGCATAATAATTTTTCAACTTTCAATTATTTGTTGTTTGTGGTAATTTTCAGCTTGATTTGCCGGCAAATGTCGTCATCATAAATCATCGACATTTTTGTGGTTTGTTTTTTTCACTCTTCCACACCTACTTGCTTGCGTGTGTGTTCATATGTGCGTTGCAATCATGGTTTGATATGACAGTGCCGCCGACGCTGCCACCGCTTTTAGGTAGTATTTATAATTTTATAATATTTATCTAAGAGATTGCTGCCGCAAGCATGCACATGTATGTATCTGAATATGTGCATGTGCATGTGTGTGATATGTGTGCCCCACACACACCCAAACAACGCGACATCCTATCCTCGACATACTCAATCAATTTCATAGCATATCTACAGTTACTTCTAGCACACAAACACACACATGCAAACATTGGAAATTTGTTGTTTGTTAGGTGCGCATAGTTACCGTTTTGCCGCTTATTCAACTGCAGGCAATAAATAAAAATCATATAAATCAATATAGTGTGTGTTTGTATGTATTGGTAGTTGTTGTTGTTGTTGCTGTTTAGTTATGTGTATCCACGCGTTTGCGAGCGCTGTGGGTTCATCAATTCCTCATCGATATCTACAGTCAATAATTTCTTGTCTCACGAAAAATTGTACATGATTACAAGCAGACATACATATATACATATATATGTATACAAACATATGTATATATACAGACAAACCAACATGTGTGTTGTATATTTATTTGTAAGTTCATTTCATCGATTTGTTGGCTTCGTAATCAACAGCAGCAACAGCAGTTATTGTTCTGATTGTGAACGGCAGCGACAGCGGTGGCAGCAGCAGCAATGGTGGCAGCGTTGGCGGTAATTTGAAGCGCTGAGGCGGTGTTTACAGCTAGTTGGGTGCTGGTTACTATTTCGTTGTGGAGCTAGCATACTTTTTTTAAATTTTCTTTGTTTTTTTATTGATATTCTCGCTGCTTTTCTTTTTCCTAATTTATACACATATTTCTTCTTTAATGTTTTTTATTCAGCTCTTTTTTTTTATTTTCACTCCGTTTGCCGACACATTTTTTATACACTTCTAAACAGTTATTTATTTATCTTTGCGCTGCAATGCTTGTTTGTGTTTTTGTTTTTGGAAAGTACACGTGTACTTGAATATAAACTCTCTTATAGGCGGCATTCTCTAGATCAATAAATTCTTCAACACCTACTCAACTACTTTTATATACAAATTTATGTATATCTGTGTGTATACACCCACACTTCCGCTCTGCAATAGCTCACGTTGCTTTAAGAGCTACTGCTGATTTACATTTATACATATGTTCTTTACATATGGCATTTAACATACATATGTGTATGCATATTCTTATACATAAGTACTTCTGTCTGCCTGCCTGCCTGCAGTTATTTTTAAACCCACTTCCTTGACGCTTACTCTTCATCTTGACTCTCACATATCGTATAGCGCTTCCTATGTCCTCGCAATCTTAGCTGCTATTTACAAATTCCATGCGTTATTGTCTCATAAATATACAACTGCAATACGCCCTCGTGGCAAGCACTGCAGCTCGTTTGCTTACAAAATAAATTTCTGCAATTTTTCATTGCAATTCTCATAAAATATGCCGAGTTGTTTGCATTACATACTTGTAATCAGAGTAGTAACGCAGTTGCTTAAAGGCAAGTAGCGAAAGAAACGTGGAAAATTGTCGCAAGGTATTGAATTTTGATATCAACAGAATTGTTAGTAATAAAAAGCATACCCTTGAAAACAATAAAAATAATATACAGTTCATTTGATTACTTGTTATACAACTTAATTTTGTTTAATTTATACAAAACCGAACCGCAGATAACACTATTAATTTTTCGCCCTATTAATATTTATTTCAACCGCTCAACAGTAGTCTATTTTCTTTTCAAGAGAAGCAGACTGTATATTTTCACATAAATTACTAGTCCGATCGACACTCATATATTTTTGCAGCCTTCTTTGGTTACTAGGCATTTCCAATAATTTCTTAATTGAGTTAATTAGCTAATCGTCTGCTCGAATACTTAACTGACTACGTTAAGTGGCTATCCGAAACATTTGTTTTTGTCTTATCACACAAAAACCGACATAATTTGGTTATTCATCAAATATTGTTTAATGTTTAATTACAATATAAACAATAAACTCGAGTTTGCGGAGCATCTTAAGACGTTATTAGAGTTAAATGAGTTTATTAGATTAGTAAATGAATAAAAATAATGTCTTTATATGTTAAACTCTATGTTTGTGTATAGTGTTTAATGTTAAAGTCAAAAAATTTCGAATAAACTCGAATTTATGAAGCAACCATATGCGTTATTAGGTATTAATGAGCTTGATAGGTTAAAACACGACTTCTAAAAACTATTAGCTTATTAAACTACGTGTTTATGACTAGAGTATATTGTTAAACTCAAAAAAGGCAATAAACTCGAGTTTAAGCATCAACCAGAACGCGATATTATAGTTTAATAAGATTTTTATGCTAGTAGATAAGTAATTTGAAAATGTTTGTATGTAAAACTCCAAGTTTATGACTTGAGTTTAATGTTAAACATCGAAATTTTAAATAAACTCGAGTTTATGAAGCAACCAAAACATACAATTTTAATTTTGAAAGCTTATTAAGTTAGTGGAAAGGTATAATAAAGCCTATGTATGTTAAACTCCGAGTTTATGACTTGAGTTTAAGGTTAAATACCGAAATTTCAAATAAACTCGAGTTTGTTTGAACGCTTTTTTAGATATTAATGGGCTTGATAGGTTAAAAGAAGACAAAAAATAATTGTTTTTTTATTAAACTCGAGTTTATAAGTAGTGTTCAATGTTAAATATATTGTTTTAATTTTTTATTAAAGCAACATCAAGTTTTGTACCCAATATTTTCCATAAAGACTTGAATTTATGACCCCTATAATTTTGCAAAGAATTTAATAAAATCATAAAAAAATTTTAACAAGTTCTATTTAACAAGCAGATATTGTGACTTTCATATTCCATACCAAAATCAAACCAGCATTTGCTGAAAAAATATAAAAAATCAAATTAATACAAAATAAACTAATTTGCATTTGAATAAAAGGTTAAAAGTGCTAAATAAACAAATCACCCTGCTTTAGGTGGCACAAACACATGTCGACATAGTTGAGAAGAAAAAAATGTCTCAAATGCGTAAATATATATATGTTTATAAACAAATTTTCATATAAAGCTAGACTGCTATGGTCTTGCAATCTTTTAAACACACCTTGTAGTCAAGCGTGTATGCTATTTAATAGCTATTTGCTTGGCGTCTTTCACGGCATAATTTTATTATGTTTAGTCTACAAAACGCCTGCGCAGCTCTCCATTGTGATTACTTGACTACATATCTACTATATATACATACATATATACAAGTGTATGTGTAAGTAAATCTTACCTCTAGAGTCAGCTCTTTGCTACAGCATCTTTGCCAACATTTTTAGTTGCGTTTGTGTGTGTGTGTTGGGTTTATTGACAGCCATAATTCACTAAGCGACATAATTTCATATGTACATATGTATGTTTATGTGTGTATCTAAGTATGTTTGTAGCAGTGAAGGCTGCTGTGACACCTTCATATTAAATTAGTTTATACACAAACCTCATTTAAATTTTTGTAGCATAGTTGTTGTAATATTTGTTTTATGCGAAAATTATATTTACAAATGTATATATGTATATGCACACAGCTGTGCTTTGTCCTGCTTAGTTGGTGTTAATTGCATTTAACAAGCTGAACGAAATTTTTATAGTATTTATTTATTAGCTCCATTAACTGTGGCAATCAGTTTGTTTGATTTTGATTATTATTTATTTTTGAAATTAATTTTTAATTTGTTTGCCATGCATAGACACACAAACTGTGAACTAATTTTTGAAAAGTATATTTTTAAAATATTTTTTTTATTTAATATTTTTATATTGATATTTTTTCATTACATACTTTATAACAAATATTTCACAATATTTGATCATTATTTTTATTTAATGTTTATTTACAATTTTTATTCATTTTAATAAATAATTAATATATAATAAAAAAAATATAATAAAAAAATAAAAATAATAAATAAATTTTGTAGTTAAAAAATATTTATAATATTCAAACTTTTTTTTTCAACTTTAAATAATTTTGCAATTTATTAAATAACCATTTTCAATAAATTTGCATAAGTTAAAATTATTTAATTACAGTAATTGCGGTGAAAGCGCTGCACGTGTGTGGTCAGTAGCGCACTTAAATACCGTTAATATGGCCTTAGCAATTATTTTTCCGCAAAATAGTTGAGCTTATGGCTTTTATATGGTAATTTAACTGTAAAAACTTAAGTGCTCAGAAATTTATATTATTAAATATCGAATAGAAAACTTATTTTATTTACCTTACACCCACTTATTTAACCGGTTAGGTATCCAATTAGGGGTTGGGCGGATTAATTAATTAATAATAATGAGGATTGGGCTGTTAAAAATTATTATTCAAATTTAAATACTAGTTTATGGTATATTTTATTGACAATAATAAATTGTTTGGTTATATAATAAATAAATTGAATTCGATAATTAACGGAATGAGCTATGAAATTTAAAAATAGTTGCAAAATATTTTTTTTAATTTTATATATTTTTTATAATTTTTTTTTTATATATTCCACTTTTTTTATTGAATAAAATTTATTTTATTTTTTAACTTAATCAAATTATTTTTGTGTTTCAAGATATATTTAAAAAAAATACCGTTTATTAATTAAGTAAAATTAACCATCAAGAACAACATTAAAAAATTATATATATTTTTTTGTTTAAAAGAAATACTTTCATTATATTTTAATTCTATTTTTATTTACATATTTCAAATTTTTTAATAAATTCAATTTGATTTCTTGAATTTAAATAAAAAAAAAATTTAATTTCATAATATATTTTTTAAATATTCGCCGTAGCTCAGAGCCTCTTTAAAATAACAAAAACAAAAAAATTTGGTGTTTTTTGGCATTAAAAAATTTTAAAAATAATTTTTCATTAATAAAAAAAATTAAAAAAGAAATTTACACAAAAATTCTTAGCTATCACAATTCATATATTTCATAAATATTTCTCTGAAAATTATTAATTTGTGTATTCTACCAGAGAAAATAAAACTAAATGAACAAATAAAATATCATCATCTGAAAATGATTAATATATGAAATTAATATATCACACAAAATAATATATTATAATCACCAAATAATTCTTGTCTCAAAATACTCGCACATACATTTGTCACCACGCACTATTAATTTTCCCAACAAATATGTACATCTGACCACCACAGTTATTAGCACAATTCATTACTTGTTCAATGAACTAGGAAGACAAATGATGCTACCGCGCCAAACAGCTGCCTGCTAAAGACGAAAGCGCAAAGCTGGTAGCGCGCACGCCTCACAATTGCCTTGCTCAAAATCACAGCCAACTCATATTGTTTTCTCTACTTTGTTTTGACCATCAACTCATACTCACACTCAGGCAGCCGCAATACTCTTGTATGGCGGTGAATGATTAATAATTTTAATTTACTTGATTAATTTCATAACAACATACAAAGCAACATTTAAGCATTTAAGATTCTTGCGCTGGGCAGCTGCTGGTTGCCATGTTGCCTAATCGAATGCTTAACTGATTGAGTGACTGATTGGCTAACTGCCTTGTTTCTGTTGTTTGTTGATTATGTTGCGCCACACGCTTTGTGGCAAAGTGATTGTTTGTTGGCTAACTCATAACCAATTGCTGTGGATGGCGTTTTTTTTTATTTGAAGGGGGTTTTCCCTTCCAATATCTTATTTTCGAAAGTAAGCATCATGCGCGTCATCAATCGTACCAAACCATCCATCTTTTTGTTGTAATTCATCCATCTTGTTTTTTTGCTTGATTTTGCAAGAATGGTTGTTGTTCTGTAGTCTTCTTTTACTCTTCTTTTTTGTTGCTTTTTTTATTATTTTTTGTTAGCAGTATGTGTCGCTAATAGCTATTTGTTCTTCTCTCGCTTTTGTCGGGCTTAACCTCACTTCGTTAACACCATACTGCTATTGATATTGCTTTCACGGTATCATCAGCTTATCTGCCCCTTTTGGCATGCCACATGAAGCTGCAAGTGTGCTGCCACACCTTCACTTGCATGTTCCGTGTTTATTTTTTGGATTCTTTACCTTATCTTCATTTCTTTTTTTATCAACAGTAATCGATATTTTGATGTTCCCCCTGCAATCCAGCGCTACTGAAACCGCAATTGCTTGGTTTCAAATTGGTAAAATTGATTTTGTGCCAGCTCCACCTTCACTTATATGCATCTGTATCCTTTCTGCTTAGTCATCCTTACGTGTGTGGCCAAAAATCAATTTGTTGTGTTGTTGTTAAAGCAAATTGGTTCTTGTTTGTGGAATCATCATAATATTTCTTTCGAAAATTACTTCGAAACGCTCATTTTATCAATTAGTCTCGTTCGATTCGCCACTTAACTGTTTTTGATAGTTGAGCACCACTTTCTTGTCTTCAGATTTACTTGTGAAAGTAAGAGAGAATTGTTGTTTTGAACTCAATACCTCAATGAAGGTAGTTTAAAAGCTTTATATTCGTTTTCTCAATGCCTGTTCGATACGTCATTCGCTTAGTTGCTATATTTCTCTCTCTTGTCTTAAAATTTACTTGTGAAAGCATGCAGAGAGTTATTGAATAGAATCCAATACTTCAATTAAAGTAGTTTAAGCAGTTTATAATCGGTCTCTAATTGCTTGTTCGATATGCCATGTTCGCTTAAGTTATATATTTCTTCATTGGTTTCTTCTTTTTTACCTTTTATACCATATCCCTTTTCCTTTCGCTTTTCTCTCATTATTATATTTTTTTCAATCCTAATTTTCGACACAAAGGTTTCAGCTCTGTCAAACAATCGCTCATATTTACTTTATTTCCAGAAAATACTCTATTTCAACTCTTTGTGACCAACTGTCATTTGCTTGCTCTACTTCGTGTGCTCCAATTCACTCATCCAACTGTCCGCAAATAACCTTACTCTCGGCACAAAGTAATCAATTACTATTTACCGTCACTGTGCTGGATTTCCAAACGGTTCCTTACTGCTCTATACGCTCTCTAACGCTCACAGAGCGCCAAACTAATCACCGGCTTATTGATTATTGTTTCGCCTTTGGCACGAAATTTCACCGTTTTTTTTTTTGCTTTTTCATGACTTCGCTCGTTACACACATATTAGATGCTCGTTGAAATGGTTTCGCCAAACAATTATCCCTGTCAAAATACACGTAAAAAATGATAACCTCAAACTTAAGCGCTCAATATCGTTATGCGCTTGCGTGTTACCCGCTGTGCGTTGATTTATTTGCTCATATTCCTCACTCATAATCACCATCATTATCATTCAACAGCTTAAACCAGCATCCTACTGCTCAGTATAACATTTACTCCAGCAACATGTAGCTAAGCTATGTTATGCTAATCAACATTTCTTCTATGTTTCTCTCCACATAATCATTACATTTTTTTTCCTTTTTTTCATAATTTTTTTTTTATATCTTTATGTCTTGTGCATCGCATAGTTGTATGGCCGCTTAGCTATGCTGGCGTCTATTTGTTTAGAAAATGAAAAATTACAAAAGATTAGTCACAAACAAAAGTCAGCAACATCTTCAAATTTTTATGTCTGATGTTGCCGCCGACGCAACAGCTGCTGCCTAGGGGTTGTTGTTATTATTGTTGCTTTTTGTTAGTTTCAGCTCTCTGCCATTATGTTTTATATTTATGTTATGAATTTTTTGATATTTCTTTTCGTTTTTTAACAAATATTTTCCAATCGCCTCGCTCCAGGCAGGTGGAGGAAAAGATTACAAAACACAGATTTTGTTTTTAGCTATTAGCTGTCTACAACAACTCTGTTTGTTGTATAATATCTTTTCATTTGATTTTTTGGCATATTTGTTGTGTACTTTTGTTGTTGTCCTTTTATTTAAAACAATTAATTGAATTTTTAGTTAATATTTCTCAAATTGTTTTAATGTTTTTTGGCGGCTTTTTGATCTTTTTCAAAGAACAGCAACAACATAGCACTTGACATTGGCTTAATTTTAGCTGAAATTAGTTTAAACTATTAAAAAAAATATTTATAATTAAATATTTATGTGCTATTGAAGACAGTCAGCATGTGGTATAGGCTTGTAGAGTTAGTTAATGAGTTGGTTGTATAAAGCAAGGTCAAAGGTGAGCTGTGGATCATTAGTAATACTAATTGAATTTATTTGTAATAGCCTTTTCGCATAGGAGCTAATTGATCAATTAAACGGCCTTTGCTCGATTAAAACGCTGATTGAGATCGATTTACCATACAAAATAAAAATCTAATTTTTCTACATGAATTTTTAATTGAATTTTAATCGAATTGAAGTGCGAAGAGCAAAAACAGGTTTCTCAATTAAAATTTTAATTGATTAATTAATTTAGCTGTGTGAAAAGGCTATAAATTTCTGTCACTCAAGTGATAATATCATACGCTCTTCAATTAAAAATTTTGTTCTTTCGATTTGAGTTCAACTGAAGAAGATCTTTAAGTCTGTCCTGAGTGTCAAAAACATGCTGCAAACTCAGATTAATTTGTGCAATCGTCAAATTTAGGCCTATTTTTGATCTTTATTTACTAAAAAATAGTAAAGACATATCTAAATCTTCTGAAGACTTAGTATGAAGAGGTTTCTGCATTAGTTTTCGGCAAACAAATTCACTTCCGCAGCAATGCCTCGTTGTATATCAAATCATAAAGAGAGACTGGTAATGGATCTGAAAAAGACTTGAACAAGACTAGTGATTAGACTAGATCATAGAAGTATCTTATCAATCCAACGAAGTTAACTTGTTAGTTCTTGAATAAAGTATTTTTCTCTGACGTGCTATTAGTAAAATCTCCAGTTTCTTTTCTATATTTCTATATTTTAAGTATTTCTAAAGAAACTTTGAACTTCTTTGGTACAAAATCCACGTCTAGACAAGATCGAAAGATATTAAACTAATGAGTTTTCGGCTAAAATTTTGGCTAATCTGCATATCTGCTTTCACTTGCCGCCAAAAATGTTTGTTTCGTCGTCGTGTGTCGCTCGGCTACCTGCACTGAACCGCTTCGTGTTCACTCCAGCAGAAAAGCCAAGCAAAAAACAGAGAGATCTTGCATTTCCTTATTTATTTGCTCAACAGCACATGCTAACAACAACAATCTTTATACATGATCTCTCATCTCCACTCACCCTTTACTTGTCCTCCGCAATTTAATCAATTCACCAAAAATCTTCGAAACATGATTCTTAAGAATCGACTTCATTAATTTTCACCCATTCGTAGCCCAACTGATGAGCTGCAGTGCTTGCCAAGCGCATCAATTCCAATTAAAAATGCCGAAGGAGCAGCATGCAACAACAAGAGATACAAAAAAATAAAAATGAAAAAAAAAACACAATTAAAACAAAAATAAAAATAAATAAGCATTGAATTAAATAAATAAAGTAGAGAGAACACATGAAGTAAAGCAAAAACAAGAAAACAAGTAGCAATAACCGTAAAAAGGGATATGGGTCTTTAAAGTGACACATGAACAACAACAAAAACAAAAGTGACATAAGTTTATAGCCACAGCACTGCTCGGCTGTGTGTTCAGTCGCCTAATGAACTTGACGATATCAATCTGTTGTTCGCTCGCCTGCTAGCATGTTGCAGAACAAAAATGTTACCGATGCAATGTGAGTTGCAGTTATTTTGGCGGCGGCATTGCACAGCGCCGCTTTAACCCTGAATCTTACTCGTGTCACATATGCAACACACTGCTTGAATTTATTATTTTTTTTTCTAAAAGCAATATGAAAACACCTACGTACACAGTGCCGCATTTTGTTGGCGTTTAACAACGTATGTGGCTCATTAAAAGAATGTCAAGTTAATTAAAATTTTAATGAAAAAAGCAAATAAAAATTTAGCGCAGCTCCACAGCTGTGTGGGGTATGAAGGAAGCAAAGGCAATCACAAATTTATTTACGAGCCAATTTTAAATACGCAAAATCTTGCTACAGTCTATAAAAAAAAAACAAAAAATAAGGAAATAAAAAACAACAACAACAAAAATAAGCACAATAGTGTACTACTTTCCTCGCCTTCTTTCGCTTTGGCGTTAAATAAAGCACCGAATTTTCACTTTATTTTTCACTTTTTCGCTGTAGCTTCACTTTTCATTTTAATTGTTGCAACATTTGAACTGTTAAATATCTAAAAATAAGCGTAATTGTTTGGTTGGTGCGTAAAAGAATCGCCTACACAGCGGATGTTGATGTTCTCTTGCTACAACTTCATCAACAGGGTGGTTCGAAGGGTGTTAAAGATGGAGAAACTTAACTTAAAATCAACTAAAAGAAAAATATATTAGAAAATGCTTCGAAAAACTACAATAAATGCGTTTACATCTATTATTAGTGAATATATATAATTTAATTTTTTTATAAGCGTGTACCAAAAGAACACTCGCTAAAAGTTGAAAGTGGCTCTAAAGTAATAATTTTTGCTAAAATTTTGTGTCCAACGTGCTTAAAAAACTATTAGATAACTATTTTGATGCACTTTTACAGAATATAATAATATTATTTTATAAGCGAGTGCCAAACGAACACTCGCTAAAGTAAAAAGTGTCTCTAAAATAGCTATTTTAACCCAATTTTTGGGTTCAACGAGCTTCAGAGCTAGTATTTGTTTATATACATGCAGTTTTACTAAATTTAGTACCGTTATTTTATAAGCGAGTACCAAACGAACACTCGCTTAGATAAGAAAACACATTTAAAGTGTCAAAATTGGCGAAATTTTCAAGAACAACGAGTTTACTTCAAATGTAAACGACTTTAAATGCAAGCTACCTTCACTACAACGAGTTCAGTTCAAAAATAACCGACTTTAAATATAAGCTACATTCAATAAAAAACTTCTCTCTTAGCTATCCATGATCTCTGCTCTCCTAATTTAATGCAAGAGAGTACATATGTGAATATTTTATTCAAGTAGTATAGCCACTTCCTATTCTAACTCTATATAATAAAATATGCCAATCTATGTGATTTATACCAGCTGCGTGTTCGATTCGGCACTTCTTTACATACTTTTCTGTAGAATTGCTATAGTTTAAAGCTGGCTTAGTCGAAATTTTGAATAATTACAAATCAAAAATTCAATTCAAAATGCAAATAGAGAACGTTAGACAAGTAAAGTATATTTAATTTAAAAACTCTTACACTTGAGTCTTTCGAACCACCACATAAATTTTTACGCGCTCACTCGCCGAAGTTGCACATTAATTTAAATTAACCGCAACAAAATTGTAGAAAATTTCAATTACGAAAAAGGCCGGCCGGCCCAATGCGCGCCACAGAGATGGAGGATGGAGAAGTGAGTATATAAAGTATGCAGATGGGCATGCAGACAGACAGACATACAAACACCGCAATAAGTCAGTGCTTCAAGTAGTAAAATTATCTGTCGGCTGCTTTATGCTGCTGCAACAACAAAAACAGTACTTGCAACAACAAGTAAGGCAGTGTATATTTTTCGGTTTGTTGCATGTGTTTTGCATTTGCTGGTAGCAACAGTAACAACAAGAACAACAAAATGCAGCAACTGCAACAGCAGGCGCTGTTGAAATGTTTTGTATTTGTTGTTGTTGTTGTTGTTGTTTTAACAAACACATGCCTTGTGATAACTTTTTTTATTTTTTTTTTATTTTTTTGTTTTTGTAGATTTGTTGTTCAGTTCTTTTACAGTTTATCTGTAGTTCTCTGTGCATATTTGATTGTAGGCTTTGCCGCACTCTCTTCGCTTAACAAATCTTTTCACTCACTGTCTACTTTTGACTCAAACGTACTTTTGCCTCTGTGTTTGTTGTTGTGCTTGTATTTTCTCCACATCTTCAGCAGCATGTGGCCAACAACAACAACAGCAACAAATAGAACTAAAGTAATTTCGGAATTTTTTCGAATTTCTTATTTCCCAACTTAACTCTTTAACGCAGCTGCAACAACATCAACACAACACAACAACAACAACAACAACAACATCAACACAACACAACAACAACAACAACAACAACAAGTGCATACCACAAACAGCTAACTAGCAAGCCGCCGCATATATTTGTTGTTGTTTTTTGTAGCACAAGCTGGTGCGCGCATCTTCATCAAGCAACCGCTGGCCAACAGCATCAGTGCAACAACAACAACCAACACCAGCGCATAAAACAAACAAGCAAGCCATGTATTTATTTTCTTTATAAACAACTGTAGGTTTGTTTGTATGCATCTCATGTGTATGTGTGTGTGCCACCTCGTATTGAAACATAATTAATTTCTGTTTGTTTTACGCCTTGCACGTCCTACTTCCTCCCGGCGGTAAAGTACACACACACACACACAGAGAAAATGTGGCAGGCAACAGTCAGTGCAATTGGAGCTGACCGCCGGCCTGTTTGCTGCTGGCTGCTGGCTCGTCAACATATCGCCTTCTTGCTTGTTGCTTGTTGTTTGTTGTTGTTGCTGCGCCGAGTTCGTTCGTCTTTTTGCAACGAAATTCTTTTGAATTTCAATTTTTGTAATTCGCAGATATAAAATTTATGCGGCGCGCGCCCATACATATTCATTAAATTCGTTGGCGTTCGCTTGGCTGTCGGTTGGCGAAGCGTCCTCTTTTGCCGCGACGTTGGTCGGCCGTCGCTGTCTGCCGCATTTAAATGAGGCAAGAAATTGCATACGCACAGCACGGCAGGAGACACAATTGCAACAAAGTTGAGGAGGAAAAAATAAAACAACAACAAAATTAAAACAACAACAATAAAAAATTAAAATAACAAGAAATTAAAAAAAAAATAAAAAATAATAAAAAGTAATACAAAAAAATAAAATAACAACAAAAACAAAAAATGTAACATTAAAAAAAAATTACAACAACAAATACTCGAAGCAACAACAAAGTCCAAAAAAATAATATAAATAAAGCGAAAAACAATCATTGAATTCGTCTGTCCAGCACGCCAGCCTGCACTTGCTTGTTGTCTGAGACTCATCTTCTTAATAACTCCGCGTTGTCTGCAAACGCCTCGTTGCTGTTTGTTTAGCTGTCTGCTGCCTGTGTTAGCCCTTGTATGTAGTCAAAAAGCTCATAAATTTGCAACACTCATAAATTAAACATTTGAAATTGATCGTCGTGCGACAAGCCAATGCAAACACGAATTTTTTATTAATTTTATATAAAAACACACGCACACACATTTAAAATTATATATAAATATACACAAAGTCATATACAACTCTGTAGTTGGCGCTGCCAATTTCGCTTACCTCCTGCGGCATTCGTAAGTAAACGCCAAATAGCCCGCAGTTATTTGTCATAAATCTTCGATAAATTCACTGTCTTCGTACCAAACCAAAAAACAACAACAACAAAGAATCGAAAACCAAAAATCTTATAGCATAAAATTAATTATTGTTTTGTCGTTTGTTTGCTGTATTTTTTAATTTCCTTACCTTCGCCAAGAACAACAACAACAATTAAATGCGTGGAACCACAACAATGCGCTGTTTAATGCATTGCTTTTTGCTCACTGCAGCAATGAGGCACCCAAATGGCATTTATTGATTCTCTCTTTTTTTTTGAAATATTTTGTCTTATTTATTGGCGCTTAATTTGTGGTTTCCTCCGCGTCATAAATAATTTATTGCAAATTTTATAAAATTTTTGAGTACAAAAATCACTTGCCGTTTTTTATTTCATTTCTTATCGGTTTATTTTTTTTATGATTTTATTAGTTTATTGTTATTGTTGTAGTTCCGGAGAAATCAATCGCCAGCATAACTAATACTAATTAGTTGAAGCTTAAAGGTGTACACTAAATATCCCCCAATGTTAGCTACAAACTAAATTGTATATGCAATTTCATTCGCCTTAAAAACAAGGCATGTAATTCTCAGCAGGTTTATGAATTATGGTTAATTTAAGTACTTCAATCCATTTTGACGAAAATGTAAAGCCTTAAATTGTATTTTGGATTCACTTTGTCAATTGTTTTGAACAATATAGTTTTTTTGGCGTTGCCAGAGTGTTAAAAATTCTGAAAAATACATTTCAATGAATTTTAGTAGTTTTTCTCTCGAAAAAAATAATTTATGTCAGCAATTTAAAGACTTGTAACCCTCTAATGGTCCTAAAAATTTAATCCCCCCAAATTTGTCGAGCAATCCTCATAAATCTTCAAGTTAGAATACCCTTCCTTTTCGAAAATATGTTTCACAGTATTTTAACTTTCATGATCTTAAAAATTTGGTTCCATATTTAACGAAAAATCTAAATCTTTGGATTTTTTTTTTAATATTTTTTTTTTTAAATATTTTTCATTAGTTCTTAAGAACACTTTGAACTAATAACTCAAAATCATTTAATAATTTTTTTCCTGAAACGCCCATCATCTTTCACTCACTTTATATTATATTATACTCTGACTAATCAGTAATCAACTAACCTAAAATCAATTTGTGAGAGTTCTCTGCACTTTATTCTAATATGTATTTTTCCATCTTCAATACAACAGTGTATCAACTATTGCGTTTCAAGTGAATTTCATTTGATTTTATTGCCATAGATTTATAGTCACAGTTAAATAAAAATATGTATGCTAGTATATACGCTATAGGCTAGGCATATTTATCTACACAGGAAATACACTTGTGTATACATACAGCGTTTGGTTAATATCAAAGCGTTTGGCTTTTTTTTATGGTCAACGAACTAACATCTATTAAGTAAAAGCATCGATTTAGACATAAATTTGCTAAAGTTTTTGCTTTTGATGTTTTGTTGCTTTATTTAATTGTTAGTTGCTTTTCGCTTTTTTTCTTTGTTTTTTGATTTTTTCTTTGTTTTTTATTTTTATTTTTTTCTTGTTTTATCACTTGTTATTATGTCTTTCCTGGAATCCCCCGAACATAAATTTTGTGCTAGTCACTTATTTTCTGCATAAATAAAATTTGCTGTGACTTTTGTTTGCTGTGCGAAAGCCAAAAAATAAAAAAATAAATACAAAATTCTTCGAATTCATCTGTTTTATAAAGTCGCTGCTTTATGGGAGTCTGCAAATATTTGTTAATTAATTAGCATTGCCTTCGCATAACAAGCGCGCACACACCCACTTAATATGTGCTACATATAAATCAAAGTAATATTTCAATATGCCACATGCAGTGAGTGAGGATTTTGCCAAATATTTTTATGAAAAAAGATATATTGATAAATTGCGGCTTACTTGCCTGCAAGAAGCTCAATTGTATTGAATATTTTTTTTTTACTTAAATCATTTAATCTCTCATGACTTCAGCTTTTACCGAGAAAGTGATGTCAAGTAATAAGAATGTTGAGTACTGATCGCACCTAAAAAGCTTTAAAAAGTAATGAAAAATTATAAGAATGATTTACTGTCTTTGAATTTTTAATTAAAATTTATAAATTAAATTTTAATTTTTTTTTCTAAAATTATTATTTTTTTCTAAAATTATTATTTTTTATTCATATTTATTTTTTTAAATTTTTTTTTATTATTTTTATATATATATGTTTTTTAATTCTTTTCATTTATTTTTCTTTTTTCAAATGATTTTTTTTTTTTTTTTATTAAATTCATTCCTACATTACCAACTTTATGTCTCTTGATAACACTTACCACACACTTTAATTAAGCTTCAAGCAAAAAAAAATGTAAACAAATCCGAAATTACCGCCTTTCTACTCCTCTAACAACCGGCAGCTTCACCCAAAAGCATCAAAGACACAGCCACAAAGTGTCTTTCTTGTACTCATAGTTTATCGTTGTGATTACACTACACCCCCTCAAACGGCTGTACTAACTTCCAAGTACACATAACTGTCACTCAAACATCTCTTACAAACAAGTGAAGAAATTAAAAGGCGAAAACATCAAAGCGCTGCCGAAAGACAACTCTATTTCGTAGTTGTTCTTTAATTTGTCGGAAATCAAACTTTGCTGCCTCGACATAAAACTTGCGAGGCAGCAGCAGTTGTATGGGTTGTGGCTTATCAGACTGTTTAACTGTGCTCTTTTTTGTTTTTGTTAGAAAAGACAGTTTGTTTAATTTAAGAGTTGCCAGATAAAAATCTTTTTTGTGAGAAATTTGAAATTTTATTTTTTATACTATTTATTTTTATTTTATACTATTTATTTATATTTATTTTATTTTTGTTTTTTATTTTATTTTATTTATTTATTTTATTTTATTTTTTTTTTATTTTATTTTATTTTATTTTATTTTGTTTTATTTTATTTTATTTTATTTTATTTTATTTTATTTTATTTTATTTTATTTTATTTTATTTTATTTTATTTTATTTTATTTTATTTTATTTTATTTTATTTTATTTTATTTTATTTTATTTTATTTTATTTTATTTTATTTTATTTTATTTTATTTTATTTTATTTTATTTTATTTTATTTTATTTTATTTTATTTTATTTTATTTTATTTTATTTTATTTTATTTTATTTTATTTTATTTTATTTTATTTTATTTTATTTTATTTTATTTTATTTTATTTTATTTTATTTTATTTTATTTTATTTTATTTTATTTTATTTTATTTTATAAAAAAGGAAAATAATAAATTATTAAATAACAAATAATACTAGTTGGCAACTCGAAAAAGATTCTCAAAATCGCTCACAAGCGCTGTCAATCAAATAACTAATTAAATTTTAACATAACATATCTAAATGTTTGTCATAATTGTTGATGAAATGAGGGGACAATCTAGACATAAAACATGACATACCTCTAGTCATAAGATAATAAGTTATAAATTCTATAAGTAGAAAATAACAATAATATGACATCATTAAAGCGGTTTTCGAAAGTAAAAAAAGCAAAAAAAAAAGATTAAATAAAAACTAAAATGAATTAAAAATTTGTCGCAAGCTATTTACTTAGCACTTTACACTCATTTATAGTTATTTGTTCTAAATAACTCTACGCTAAACAGCGTCATCATAAAAAGATACAATTTCACTACATTTCCTATCTATTGACAGCTGTCATATTTATTTAATAACAACTGTCACCTCTATTTGTCTCAACTGTCATATTGAGCAAGAGTTGAAGAGTTGAATGTGCTCTCTCCTTAGCCATCAAAACTTTGTCTACTTAACTATATTGACTTCCATACGCCTTTTTATTGCCTGCGCCAACTCCACTCGAACGGCATCTTTGAAAACATTTACAGTCAGCACCTTCACAGCATGCTTACTATTTACCTAGCGCAAGTTCTACAACTTTCTTCTGTCTACTGTTGAGCGCCATGTTTACTTTGTCAAGGAAAATTAAAAACTTTATTTACACTCAACTCTTTATATAGTACAAATTATTGTCACATGCACTTAACTTTAGTGCTGCCTTAACTGAAACAACAGTACTTATATTCCATTCACCTTCGCTAAGTTGAAGCACCTGTACACTTGAAGCTTTACTTTTCTACTAACAGTCTTTGCTTATAACTATAAATACAGTCGCATATTCTGTGTCTATTTAATTAAATTTATATTTATTTTCAACTTTTTTTTATTAGTCTTATTTCATTCTACTCGCCGCTAGATTTATCAAACAAAGCAAGTCGGCGACAATAGCCACCCACAAGCTGACAAGTGGTATAAATATAGTTTTTGCGCAACTCATTATAAGCACCGTTGTCCACTTGTATAGTTTCTTTACAATTTTTAAGTAAATGAATTGTAGGTAACCCAGCAAGTGACTAGGAATATACTAGTTTCATATAATAAATCAGCCGAGAATAATAGTATTCAGCAAATTGTGAGCGAATTAAGCGACTACTGACCATTAGAGCGCGTAATTACTCAAAATTTTATTCCTCTCTCTCGAGAATAATTCATAACCTAGTATCCTGTAAAGCTATACTATCATAAACCATCTGAGAATTACAGTATTCAGCAAATTTTGAGCGAAAACATTATGTTTCGACCATCAAAGCGCCAAATTACTCAAATTTTGACTATTAACTTCGTAAGCGCAGCCTTTAGTACATTTCCGAAACCCAGAAATTCGGTTCACTGTGCTATTTGTGGCAACAACACACACATACTGCCACATTTTGGCGCCTATTTTACTCCACCCACAACAGCCTCCGCATTGGCGCGTGTCAGCAAGAAAAACAACACTTCTCTCGCATTACCTCCATTATATGCCGTGACGCATTCGCTTATCTACACGCGTATTTGTTGGCGGCAACTTTGTTTTACCATTTTCAATTTATCATAAATACTGTAACGGCTTATGCACAAACACAGCCACTATATACAAATGTATGTCGGTGTATAACCCTTTGTTTACGCGCATAATTAAAAATTCACATTTTTAATGTGGCTCTACTTGAGTTTACAAAACAACGCTTCAGCTCCTTACCAACCACCTACTATCTCTCCACCTTACCGCATCTTCTTCAACTTCATTCCACCGTTTCACTTGTTTGCCTTTTTCATGTCATTTTGCTTATCTCAATGCTTTAATTGTGGACACTTCTTGAAATTTATTGTCTCTACGCTTACCGTTGTTGTTGTTTTTATTATTAATATTACATTTTATTGTTTTCCTTTGGTTGCGTATTTACACGCATATTTATTGTTGTTGTTATAAGTAAGTATTTCACTTCAGTTGATTACTTTTCGTGTTTAATTAATAATTAAAATGCAAATATTTATGCAAATTAATTGAGTGAGTTAAGTAAATGTTGGTTGGTCGGTTGATGTAGGGTGTATTTACTTGTGTAGGTGTAAACATAAAGACAACGGTAAGGGTGTATGCTTTAAGTGTTGTTGTAAAGTGTATGATGAGGGTGTGGAATTATTTAAATACACCCATGTTTCATATGAGAATGAGTGAGTCATAATCGCAAAGCGTTAAACTCGAGTTTGGGACGAAAAACATTTTTGGATTTTTATTAGAAAAAAGTTTGTAAAAAAGTTTAAGATTAAATCCCGAGTTTCTTAAACTCTTAAAAAAAAAGAGTTTTGTTAAACTCCGAGTTTATTAAACTCGAGTTTGTAAAATTTTAGCGGAGTTATATGCGAGTACTCAAAGGATTAGTTCCATATGAAAATGAGTGATTCATAATATCAAAGCGTTAAACTCGAGTTTGGAAGTAAACACCATTTTTGTTTTTTTTTTTTTAACTGAATTTCTAAAACAAATGTGTTCGATTAAACTATTATATTAGTTTCTTAGGTCAAGCATGTGTTGGAATAAACTCCGAGTTTATTAAACACAAGTTTGTGAAATTTTAGCAGAGGTATATGCTATTTTTGAAACAATATTTTACGAAAAAAATATTATTGAACTGAATTTCTTAAACTTTTAGTTTAATTAGTAATCTAAAACACTAGTTTGTGACACGAGTTAGCGGTCATATACGCTACTTTTACAACAAAAATTGTCAAAAAAATTTTGGATCGAAAGCTAAATTTCTTTAACTCTGAGTTTAACAATATTAAACTCGAGTTTGTTATTTTTTCGCGTAATTATTGTATAATCATGTCAACAAAGTTTTACCAAACTAAAAAAACTAAATTTCTTAAACTCTGAGTTTAACAATATTAAACTCGAGTTTGTTACATTTTCGAGGAATTATTGTTTATCCTGTTTTACAACAAAATGTGTTCAAAATCAAAAACTAATTTTCTTAAACTCTGAGTTTAACAAAAATGAGTTTCATAAACTCGAGTTTATACAATTTTCGCTAAATTATAATCTTATTTAACAACAAAATTTTTCCAAAAAGTATTGCATTAAACTCCGAGTTTTATAAACTCGAGTTAGTAAAATTTTCACCTAATTTTTCTTATATATATGTATGTATATTTTCTTAAATAGTTTTTTTGTCACTTCAACCACTAAATAATCAATTTTTCCACACCTTTCCATTACAGATCTGCAAATTTCTACTTAATTTATCAAACGCAAATGCCGCAAAGTAATTAAACACTCAACAACGAGAAAATGGAATTGGAAATGGTAAGTTTTAATACTTGTATAGAGAATAAAATCCTTACAAATATCCATTAAGAAAAAACAATTAACAAGCCAACTTGACAATAAACTAACACCGATAAAGTTAAGATGCAAATAACAACAACTTGCAGCTGAACAGCTGAAACTTGCAACCAAAATGTGGACGCAAATCACTTCTTGTGACGTTGTAAGTGCTGTATAGAATAACATTTAAATACGAATTTAACACATTTCAACTTAAATGGTCAGAACGAATTCATTTATGCACAGACCGCTCGAGGTATCCACAAGGTTAAAAGTGCCTTACATACACACATATATATGTATATGTAGTACTATCATTTACACTTAAATTTAGCAGCTCACATTCACTGCCACAAGCATTAAAGGCATAATAGCTCATTTACAATACTCGAGACGGATGGACAGTAGATAGAAGAAGCAGCAGCACAGCCTTTGCTGAGCAACTAAAAATGCAATTCCATTCCCATTGCCTGATGCAATTTCAAGTTTAATGCCAAATGCTTGCCTGCATATACATATTTATTTTTATTGTCTGCCTGACTTTCGGCGGCACATAAAAACTGCCAACACTATGCTGGTCCACTCTTTTTGAACGCTGCCATAGAGGAGTTGGACCTGTGTGTTCATGTATGGGAAATCCAATTTCTCAATTCCAGACAGCAAGGCAGTCAAAGTGATCCAATCATCAGCAACTCGACCGCAACACAGGCATTATACCGGCATTTGAGTTGGTCCAACGGCGATAATGCTACATATACTTCATATAAATACAAATATATATAGAGAAATATATATAAATATATGCAAATATATCCATGTAGAAAAAAAAAATATACTCTACCAGTTTATTCAACCAACTCCACTTGGTGCTTAGCCGGCTTGTAAGCCAACTTATAAGCCATTTGCCTATTTTGTTGCAGGAGAGTTGTTGTTGCATTTGCATTTCTACTCTCCTTGCCTCTACACTGTTCCTCAAATCTCTTCAATTGGCCGCAGAAATCAACGGTTTATGCAATCGGTTGCCACCACAACTCAAGTTATTTGTTGCTGTTGTTGCCCGCAAGCGACTTGTTGCCCATTGTTAACACTTTGCTTTGACTTTCGGCGGTCTCAAGTTCAAGTCAACACTCGCTTTGATGTTTCGGAATTTTATTTTCGGCTACTTATTGCAAGGGAACATTTGTATAATTTTATTTTTGGAGCTTTTGAGATGCTACCTTTATATTTTTTCTTTTCTTAAATAATTTTCTTTGTAATTTTTTTATATTTATTTTTTTTACTTTTATATTTTATTTTTTATTTTTATTTTTTTATTTTCTGAAATATTTTTTTGTATTTCCTTAAATAATTTTTTTTTCGATTTTTAATTTTTTTTCTATTCTTAAATAATTTTTTTTCTTCAAAATTTGTATTTCTTTGCCACATTTCACATTTCCTCTCCTTTGCATTTTTGCAACTTTTTATTTATTTCCTTCATTTATTGCAACACACTCATTTGCATACCTCCCCACTACAGCTCCTCATTCCTCACATCCTCAAACTCAAAACGCAATTGTAGTTTCCTTTTCGTCCAAGACAAGCCACATTTTGACTACCTGCTTGTGCTTGCTTGCTGCTCTGCTCACACGTTATCACCTTGCTCTACCAACGAGCCAACTCTACAGCGTTGCATAACCTTGCAGGCGCGCAAGCATCCAGCCAACTCAACACTTCAGTACTCGTTGCGCTTCAGCACTTTAACTTTAACGAGCTGTTGACTTCTTTCTACACAAAACAAAAAAACCGAATCGCATGTTCTTCCTGCCGGCATTGCAACGTGCCTCCCTACTCCTGTTCCCTACAATCACATATTCTCTTTGCTTGCTAGTTAGTTTGCCTTAGCGCACAGCATCATCGTCATCAACAGACTTGACTTGCAGCTGTGTGTTAGCCAAGTTGTCTGCTCATTCTTATTTTGCTAGTTTTTTGTTCAAGGTCTTTTCTTCTTGCCACTTTTATTGCTTGCTGCCTCTTTTATGCGCTTCTCTGTTTATAACCTCATCGGTTACCGGTTAGCTGCGTCATACCTGCTGTCTGTTGGCTGCTTGCCTACTCTCATTCCAATTGCCTTGTTGTGCGCTGCTCAACTCATCTCTTCAATCTCAATCTTGTTTAGCCTTTTATGCGCCCATAGTACCATAGTTTTGAGGCTTCTTTCTTTCATTCTTTCTTCATACTCAATGTGCGCTCGTAAATTTTGTTCTGTTGCTTTGCATGCAACATGCTGGGGCAACAGCATTCAAGTGTTTGTCTGTTTGTCTGCTACACGCTCGTTTAAGTCTAGTTAGCATCTTTATGCTTCACCCCTCAGCTGGCTCGATCTCCATCTCCCTATCCGTCTCTGTGTCGGTGTCTTCGCCGCTTGAGTGCGGCTTCTTCATGTTTAGTGTTTGTGCTATGTCTGATTGCCTGTGTTGAGATAAGCGTGCACGACATGTAAATTCATATGAATTTAAATTTTCAACGATACACAAACTATTAAATGCATTTGAAATAAAATATAATACGAGCTTAGTATGAGTGCGCTGAAAAAAAAAATTAAAGAAATCCAAGCTTTTGTGGATTTTTAAATGCCGAAGTGCTCTTGTCAAAGCTAAAAGTATTTTAAAGTATGTCATTATGTGTGCTTTTCCAAAATAAATCGCATAAAATGTTAATAGATGGAATGTTCGCTCTCACTAGAGCTCGTATTATGTATGATCTAGTGGTTCTACTAAAGTGAAAATTATTTAGTTTTCAAAGTTTAAAATTTCTATTCGATTAGTTTCGAGATAAAAATCATATTAGAATGATTTAAAATGAAGAAAATGTCAATATTTCTCTTCAGTAGCTTCATAATCCAGTAGTAGTTTTAACAAATGAAGGCTTCGTTAGTTGTTAGTTTCACGCTGTATTTTTTATTTTCTCTCAGTTTTTCTTTTTCATCTACTTCTTTTAAGCTTAGTGAACTTATTTTTCCACAACTGAGCCCATTCTCTTAATATGTTCTCAAGATAATCGGCCTCAAATATGTACTAATGAAAAAATTCAAATTATTTGCTTTGACACTAGAAGAGTTATTTTATTAGCAAAACTCAACCTGTACCAAATAATTCAGTCATATCTGAGCTCCATGCATTAAATGAAATTAGATATTTTCCCCAATTTGTTTTCGGAAAATGTCAGTTTAATAAATAATAAAAATTTTTCTGATTCATTCTGAAATATCCCTCGAGTAAAAATGCTTCAGAATGCCAAATTTGCCTTTGAAAATATAATTTTTTCCGGAAAATGTTGCTTTCAACGTTCTACTTCAATAGAATTTTCATAATTTTTGTGTCATCCAACTCCATGAGGAATACAGGTAGTATTATAAGTACTCTTTCAAACCTCAAGTCTCAAGAACACTGCTCCTGCACTTATTTATATATATTTCAGTCTATATGTACTATATATTAGATATTCGGCCTCTTCAAATTATTTTTGTATATCCACAAGATCGCGACTGTGACCCTTTCAATCTGTCATCTGCCAGACATGTTTTATACCAGAATGTTTATGCCGCTGCCACCTCTACACACATACATCGCTGAAGTATCAAAATGCCGCGCACAATGGGGGATTCTTCTACGTTATTCACTCATATATCACTACACTTATACTCTAGTGCGTTTTGGTATGTTCAAAAACGCATATTTCGAAATTTCTTACCACATGCCACATGCTAGCGACTATTTCAACACGGCATTAGTTGAAAAGCTACCGGTAGAGAGAATAACAAAAACATAACACACAACAACAAATCAACCGAAATGGCCACATCGTCCCAATGGGTGGTGGTGGGTTGTTTATTTTCACGTGTGACTACCGGACGGCATGCTGCTGTTGTTTGGAAAATTTGAAAAATTTTCTAAAATCGGCTACTTTGTATTGAAAAATAGCGCACAGCGGTGCTTTCGCTGCACACATTACTTAAATGCCTGATATCAAACATTAAGTAGCTGTATATATATATAGCATATCTGGCGTTGTTTTCTTTGCTGCAACTGTGGGGCGTCTCAAGAATTTCTTTCTTTCGCTCTTCACTATAATTTAGTATATTCACATATAAATTTTTAATCTCGTTTATGTGTATAAATAATTTAATATACAAATTTTCTGTGAATTATTAAGAAATTCCAATGGGAGCGTGAGGCAATTGTGCTACTACGGGCGGTCATCTCGTTGCTGGTGTGGAAAGAAATATTTTTGATAGAAGTAATGAATAGTGTTTTTATGTCCCAGTTCTCTGTTGGAAAATAACAAATTGGCACGTTCGTGGTGGTAAGAGTGTGAAAGACATTTATGAGGTATGCGAGGCATATTAGTAGATCTAAGGCGCACAATGATAATGACACGCGTGATTCGATGGAATTAAAATTTATTAAATTTAGAAAATAAAAAAGATATTCTTTTAAAACATATCAATATAAAAAAAATAAATGAAAAATATATTAAAAAAATAAAAAATAAATTAAATTCAAAAAATGAAAAAAAAAATAAAAAAAAACAAAAAAAAAATAAAAAAAAAAATATAAAAATAAAATTAAAAATAAATAAATGAAATAAAAAAACATAAAAATAAATAAAATTAATAATAAATATTTTTATTGTTTTTTGAAAAATATATTTCTTTCCAGAAAACATTTTTTTTAATTATTTTTTCGCTATTTCGTTTTGAACTTTTTTAAATATTTTTATATTATTTATGCGTATATATTATTGAAAATAAAAATGTTTCTTTAAATTATTTTTTTAAAAAACATTTTTTTTAAATAGTTTTTATTATTTCTTTTGGTTGAAAAAATTTTTATATTCTTTTATTAATTATGCACATATGTATATTATTGAAAATAATAAATAATTTTGTTGGTTCTTTTGGACATTATTTTTATTACTTATTTCAAAATAGCATTTTTCTTTATATTAATTTTTTAGCATTTCTTTTTAATACATTTTTAGATTTTTCTGTTAAAAAAAATTCTTTATTTTGTTAAATATTTTTTTGATTTAATTTTTTTTTAATATTTTTTTATTCATTTATTTTTTCAAATTTTTTCTTAAAAAATAACTTTTAAATATTTTTACAAATGTTATTTTTTAACATTTTTTTTATATAAAATCAAAGACCAATACACCAATATATTTTTTTAATATTTTTTAAATTTTTTTGTTTTTTTATTAATTTTTTTCGAATTTTTTCTTAAAAAATAACTTTTAAATATTTTTATAATTATTTTTTATATAAAAGCAAAGACCAATAATACACCAATATTTATTTGTCATTATTGCAATTCTACTTTCCTACATAGTATCTCCATCTACACAACCTAGTGATACATAAAAATTACCCCTATAAAAAAACTAATAAAACATTTTGTAACCCAAAATTAAAATAAATAGCATTCTAAACGAAATAAGCATACTTCCCACCAAACTTTCCTGTCCAACTTAATATTACCTATTTACTGTATACGACAATTGTCTAGCCCCATTTCACAAGCCCAAAAGTATACTTCTCATAAAAAATTGTACCTTCGTGCCAACTCGTGCAACTGCAATACGCTAGCGAATGTCAACGTCTGCGTACCGCCCACGAGCAGACTTTTACTGCCGCACTAAAGGTAGAAATGCTACAAAGTGCATAAATATATTTTCCCGATTTTTAACAACTTTGCTTGCCACAACTGCAGTTTGGTGCATGCCACATGCGCTGCTTTCTACGTCATTGCATTGTTTGCTTTTCATCACCTAACCATTTATGACGGCCGTTATTTCGGCGTTGACTTTTAGTAGGCGTAAAAATTCATTTGCAAAGCTGCCAAGCGATGTTGGTGGAGACTTTGCTTTTTTTACGGCCTATCAATAGGCGCACAAGCAGGCAATTTATTTCGTTGCACAACGCTGTTACAAGGCAAATGCATACAGTTATGTGTGTGTGTGTGTGTCTGTAAGTGTTTGAGCCATAATAATTTCCTGCCTTGTGCGCATATTGATTTTCACGTGCTTATTGTGCACTCAAGTGGAAAAAAATATTCTGTGTTTTTGTTTTTGTTGTTGTTTTTTGCATTTGTGTTGCACATCACAATTACATTTGCAATTAAATTGTTGCGCCGCCGTTATTAAACATTTGCGTGGCAAGCAAGCTATTAAATGCATACAAACATACTTCCACACTTGCTTGCTTACCGCCCACATCCTCCTCTCCCACATACATTCACTCACACACGTCTTTTATGCATTTTTAATAGTTTTTTGCCATCATCCCATAGCTTTTTACTTGCCTCATTTCTACGTTCACACTATTATTTTGCTGCCTGGCAGTCTGTGTATTGGTATTTTTGGCATTGTTATTTCATGTCATTGCATTTCCTTTTTATGCGCCTATTCGTGCTTTATTATTATTGCCTGCCACCCAGCACTTGTGGTCTTCTTCCCTCTCCATCTCAGCACAACTTCGGTTGTTTGCGTTTTTATGTTGGCCATTTTTATCAATTTCGCGCCATTTTTTCGTGTGCTTAAGCAACACATTCGTGTCAACGACGAACTTTGACACGTTTTATGACGGTTTTAACGGTGTCGTAAATGAGGCTGAGTGATATTTTTATATGTATTGGAGTTGTGGTTGACTGTTGAGGGCTTTTACTCAATCGCTTGGAGTTTTTATGAAAATTTAAAAGAAAATTATGAAATTCTGTGAAAATCGAATTTTCATATTTTTCATTGCATTTGAAATATTTTAGGTCGGAGAGCGTTGCCAGATGTATTAAAATTAAAAAGTTCTCAGTGAAAAAAAAAAAATATTTCAACAAAAACATAAATCCCACGCAAGCTCAATTAAAATAATAACTTTAAAAAGTTGCCAGGCGACTTAAAAAAAATTTATAAAAATATTTTCGAAAAAAAAATAATTCAAATTTTTTTAAAATTAAATGTCTTCACAATCGTCAACTTACAACAAACACAAAAAAATTCCATAAATTAAAAAAAGTACAGTTATAATTGCCATAAATCATACTTTGACTTCACCAAGCGCACTCCTGATGAGTTTTGGCAAACAAGTTAAACGAACTTTTAGTTTTCAGTTAAATTTTTTATTCTTCTATTTTTTCCTCTAATATTTAATTATGTTGGAGCTTTATTTTAGCCACGAGTACGTCGCTTGTAATTTTCAGCCATTCGAATTTCATGCCAGTTCATTGAAATGCGCAGTGCCTGCTCTCTTGTGTTAATGGCTTGAGTGCTTTGACGTTACCGTGTTTGGCATTTTTGAGCAGCCGAGCAGCAACAATAGTTGATTTACATTTAGCTTTGTGTGTATTTCTATTGAATTTTTGTCAAATTTGCAACAAACAATAATTTTTATGCAAATAAGAGAAGGTAGTGTTGCTGAAAATCACGTTATTTTGTTGAAATAACGTGTTGAATATGCTAAATGCGCTGCTAGGTATTCTATTGTTGTCTGCTTATGACTGCTTAAATGCTTGACACGTATTTAAAAGATAATTTAAAATATTTTTGAAAATATTGAAGGGGTTTTATTTATGGGCAAAATGTAGAGAACACAAAAAATGATTTCTGCAGTCGAATATTCACAAATTGTATACGCATTAGAGTTTTTTTGCAGTAGTTTTTTTGTATAACTATTAATTTCAATAAAATTTGTAAGTCTCCAAAAAGTGGAGACTTTTCGTTTTGCTAAAAAATCAATTAGGTTGCCTTAGAAAATCAACTACAATTTGAAATAACCTAATATGCACACTTTTTCAAAAGTGGAGAGTTTTGCTTTTATGGTATTTTGCTAAATAATTAAAGTAGAAGCATGTGTAAGCATATTTATAAGCATTTTGTTTCATTTCCAATAATTTTCAAAACTCTCCAAAAAGTGGAGACTTTTAGTTTTTTACTTTAGAACATATTTTTCGCAAAAAAAAATTTATAATGTGAAAAAACCAGTATTTTACATAAAATATTCTTACTTTGCTTCCTAAATTGCTCTGAAAGTTGTCAGTTTACTTCTTCTTGTACCAAAAACTGTTATCTCGAATCATATTTATACTCAACATACCTCATACACTTACTGCTTGCAAAATACTTTTCGAGCCAAACGTTTTAATTGAATTTAAACATTAATTTTTCTACCAACCGTAGTAATTTCAGTACTCACATTACACTACACTCTCAACCATAAAAATATTAGTTCGCATAAAAATTTTATTGTATAATGGTACAATAGAAACAGCTTTTAAAATTACGCAACGAATTAATTGACTCTTTTTTTTCTTCAACCAAACGACTGCAAATAAAAATTTCAATAAAAATTGCACTTAAAAATTGGGTAAATAAAAAGTGGCGAAACAAAAGCAAAATAAAGCACAAAAGCTGGGAAATATGTATGCGAGCAGAATCATTAAAATCCATTAAATGAAATCTCCAAGCAAAATACAATAAAAGAAAAGATAGACAGGCAAATGGCCGCATAAACTACGACACAACGCTTGGAGCAAACACAAAAAAAAAATATTTATATATTCACGTGTGTTTGTTGTTGCTATCGTAGCGCGTCGACATGTGTACGCTTTGTACGCATATTTACTGAAATGTAGAATGTCATAAAATAGAAAATGGAAAATCATACAATAACACATGAGGAAGCGCGCACACAGCGCGGTGGGGGCAATGCGGTGGACCGATGGAGAAGGAGATTGAGTGAACTAAAGAGAGCTAAAGAGCAAAGTGTATGCAGTGAGTTTGCTCGTTCTGTGTGCCACAAGAGGTGAAGGAGCACAGCAGCCGCCGCCGCCAAAAAAAAGGAAAATTGTTGTAGAGCTAAAGGCCGTTTGGCGTTTACGGAGGTGGCCAAATCCCCACGCGTATTTCTGTGTGAGTGTTAGTGTAGACCGTGTATGTGTGTGCTTGTGATAGCGCTTGGGTGGCGCGCACATAAAAACGACTAACATGGCATTGACAATCATTATGGGATATTGTTAACACACATTAAAACACACGCACACACAGACACGCAGGCATATAAGCAGACATAAAAATACTTTTGTGAACAAGGATCTATTTGATATGTATAGTGTTGTTGTTGTAATGTTGTAAATACACATACGCTTCGAGCGTTTGGAAATTTATGGCGCGCTATACACATGTGACATACAAACATATATACAGTATAGTTCTAGGCGCTTTGCTGATTTTATATGTCTACTGGAGTCGTTGCTGAGCGGTTTGTGGGAAAAAATCATAAAAATTCCTATATGGTACATATAGATATATAGATATATAAATATAGATACATATATGGTTGTATGTGCATATGTATGTACTTAACGCAGAAACAATTGGTGTAAATTATGACCGAAATCATTGGTTGTTGGCCAAGCAGACAGGCAGACGTCGAAGAAAGCGATTTTTTATTCCTTTTTTTCTTAATTTTATTATTTTTAATTTTTTATTTATATTTTTTTTTTTTAAATTTTTTTATTTATTTTTTATTTTCCTTTTTTATATTTTTTTTGTTTAAATAAAATTTTTTTTTTTATTTTTTTAATTTTTGAAAAAAAAAATTTTTTTTTTTTTTTTTTTTTGAAAAATACTACACAAAAAAATAATTTTATATAAAAGAGGAAGCCGTGAAAAAACAAACATTTGCAAGCAGTTTTATATCAAAGCCAGCGAAAATAGCTCGGCGTACAATAAAAACAGACGGACAGGAAATTTTCAAAGTCAATTGAGTGCTAAATCACAAGCTACACACACAATGAGCAGATAAAAAAATAAATAAAATTCAACAAAAACTAAAAAAAGCCAATTTATATTAATTTATAGGCGATGAACTAAGAATTAAAGCAGCGCATACCCCTGAAGAAGACACATCTGTATTTCCAAATACTTTGCCACGACACTATTACAACGCTTTGACTACAAGCATTACTTTTTTCCCAATTTTTATTATTTTTTTTTCTTTTTGATATCCTATAATTGTTAGTGTTTACTTATCTAATTGCCTGCTGCTCTCTCTCACTGTTGAAGGAAAATATTTCAACACGCGCGTTAATGCTATAAATTAATTTAGACGGGGAGCGTCTCCCTACCTTCCCTTACCCACCCACACACACTGCAACAAATCACGTTGTATAAGTGTCGAAGGGGAGAAATCTAAATCATTAGCATTCAACTATAAACTATATGGTATTAAGCAGCCAAAACGTATAAACAATTTAGTAACAGCAGCAGTGGCAGGCAGCGCGCTAGCTCATTTTCATTTCATATGTTTGAATATATTTTTAATCGAAATCATGCTATTTTTATATTGTTTTTATTGTTGTATATTTGTGGGTGTGTGTGCCTTGTTGAATTTAACACATTATTTGTACATCAGCAACAATTTGTTATTTAATTGATGCTATAACATAAAACTGAAGCAAACCAAATAATGAAAGATTGAAATAATAAATAGACTTTGTAGAGTGTGGTGTGTTGTGTAGGAAGAAAAGCAAGCAGCATGAGAGGAAGGAAGGAAGAGTGATGTAAAGGCTATTTTAAACTGTGTGTGGCACGTAGTTGTATTTTGGAAAATTTATACGTGAAGGTAATCACAGCATAGTGGAAACGTTAGATGGAGCAGCAAATTGTATTGTGGATATTATAAAATGCGCATTAGTCCGAAAATGGCAGATCTATAGAAAGAATATGGATAGTTTCAAGCACAAGCAATTAAATGTTGTTTATAATAAGGCTATTAATGATATATAACGAAAGTTGAGTTTGTAACAGTTAGTGAAATTCAAAAATCGTTCAATTTGATGCATTTTTTGTACTCTCCAAAAAGTGGAGAGTTTTTATTTTACGTTTTTCCAACATATTTAATACGCAGAACTTCTAGAATTGCAGCAGAAATGAAAATAAATGTCATTTGGCAACTCTACAAAAAGTGGAAAGTTTTAGTTTCACGTTTTTTCAACATACTAAACACGCAGAACTACTAGAATTGCAATAAAAATAAAAACAAGCATTATTTGACAACTCTCCAAAAAGTGGAGAGTTTATATTTTGTGTTTTGAATACGAAAAACTTCCAGAACTTTAATTGGAAACACTAAATTTGCTATTTGACAGCACTCCAAACAAAACAAATTTCAAACAAATGTCCAAATTGATGAAAAATGTCATCTTAATTGAATATTTGTAAAAAGTGCGAGTATATAAATACAAAAAAAACAATTTGTGTTAAAACTATTTATAGAAATACATTAAATACTCTAAAAAAACAGTAAGTAAAAGCACTGCCTGTTTTTTAATAAGACACGGAAGCACTAAACACCCACAAATGTGTGAGCTAACTTAAACAAACAAAAATGCAGAAATTTTCTGTACATCAACAAACTACAACACCAAGAAAAATCTAAGAAAAACCGTACAATTCATAGCAATAAAGTCAATAATAACATATGTCTGCAGCGCATCCATCAAACCGTCAACTAGTCAGTCAATCAGTCATGCAGTCAATATGCATGCCACAACTAAATTCGAATTGAACGCTGACATGCCAGACATATGCTAAAATTACAATTGCAAACACATTTACATTTACATTTAAACATATTACAAACAACATGAACGCGCACAAGAATAATAAATAGAATGATACACCTGCGCCCGGCATACGCTCATGTGTCTATGCTTACATGCATCAAATAATACTGTCTAATAAAATGCGATATAAATAGTGGAACTAAATGCAAGCAAGCAATAATAATAGCAAACGGGCGAAACGGAATTCGCTTTATTTGAAATTAGTGATGTTGAGCAGACATGGCGTATGAGTGATATTCTAATGACAGGTTGTAAAGCAAGTGAAGCCAATCTAACATGTGCATACTGTGTACATACAAACATATGCTCTTCTACTTAGTACTGTAGCAAGTAAGCAGTTACGCTAGTGCGTCCATGTTTGCTTTGGCAAAATTTTCTACTTGCAGCTGGCAGACAGTCATTGAGAAAATAATGTATTTGCTTGCAGACGAGCAGCAGCAATAAACAAGAAAATTTATTTGAAGCCTTAGCGTAATTACAGCGCTAATATAAAGTAAATAATGGTTGGAGTAAAATGAAATTATTTCCGTCACAAGCTGCCGTTAAGTTGTCCATATTATTTAGTGATATGTTTTATTAACTGGACGATAAAAGTGTCAACGTTAGACAGTTTGCGATGAGCGCAAAATTTAAATGAATTATAACTAATGGCTGTTTTGCAGACTTGTTGTCTGTGTGAAATTTATTAGCGGCTTCTGCTATAAATACATTTTAGTTGTGTGCAGTTAGTTTCCATAAATAAAAATCAGTTTTATGGTATGCTACTATTGTTAAGTGCACATATTATATTAAATTTAAGCGCTCAAACACTTAAAACGATTTTTATATACTTTTTTGTTAATATTTTAACTATTACTGACATTTTTCAAAACTCTCCAAAAAGTGGAGACTTTTTATTTTTTGTTTAAAAATGCTTATGAGGTGAAATTACAATGCGTGCACACAAAAACAGTTGAAAATATTATTATTTCGTGGTCTCCAAAAACTCTAATAAAGTGGAGACTTTTTATTTTTTGTTTAAAAATGCGCGTAATGTGAAATTACATTGCATGCATTTAAAAAAACAGGAAAAAAATTATTATTTCGTGGTCTCCAAATAGTGAAGACTTTTTATTTTTGCTTAAAAATTATCGTAATGTAAAATAACATTTACTGCACTTTAAAATATATCAAAATTTATTATCTTGTTGACTACAAAAACTTTTAACGCAATAATATATCAAAATGAAAACAAAAATATAAAAAAATTTACTTTCTAAAATTTCGTGAGAGCAATTTTCTTGCTATCAACTACGTCAATTTTACGACACTACCAATGTCTATTAGTCGCCCATGCAACGCACGCTCTGCCATAGCAGGAAATCCAGCACCAAAGCACCATTAATTGCTTGCTTATTGCATTTTCTGCTTTTCTTTATGTCTATAAACGAAATCGAATACAACAATTTTATGAGTTTGCACATTAAGAACGACACGTCATATCGACGCCATAAAAAAGTGAAATGCGTACAAATGCTTTTCTAGTTTACAAACATGCGTGCGCAACACGTGTTTTGCGGTTGCCAGCTTTTTTATTACTACAAATTGCCATCGCATAGTTTATTATGCGTTTAACAGCGTCAGAGGTCAAGGTTTTATACTGCTCGCTCGTAAAAATCACACTAAACGGAATGTAATAAAAAATGGAAGTGCATAAAATGATTAGGCGCGCTGTGAACTGGTGTATGTTTGGAGACGAAGAGATATTTATTAGAATAAGTCATTGACTCAAAATATTATTGACATATTTTGCTTGATGCATTTTCATCGTAAAAATCTTTAAAATATTATTATTGGTTTTTTATTGATTTATGCGTAACTTTGAATTTTCCGAAAACTGGTTTCAGTAGTAATTGATACGGCTTTCACTTAAGTAGCATATTTTAAGTACCTTTTTTAAGTCATGTAACATTTTTTATAGTTTTGTCTCAGAAGAGGCCAGTCAAGCATTAGTTTAGTTAAAATTCTTTAGGTTATCTGCCAAATGTTAATAACTTTTCCTGCGTTGAACAATACATCGCTCTATATTCTCTCTGTTGCTCTCTGTCTCACTCAACCTCTCTCTCAACTCAATTGCTCTAATTATTGAGTTACAAAATATTAGCCTTTTAACACAGGAGCTAATTGATCAATTAACCGGCCTCTACTCGATTAAAACGCTGATTAAGATCGATTTACCATCCAAAATAAAAATTTATATTAGTTTAAAATTGAATTTCAATCGTCTTGAAAATTAAATGCACCTCTGCGACAAAGACGGTTTTTGTAATTATATATACTCGTACGTCTGCGAGTTGTTATTCAGTCTACACGACGGTAGATGCCGCTGCTAAAAATAGCAATCAACTGATAAAATTTACCAACTTCTTATGAAAATCAAAACAAAAATGTATAACCGCTGATCCGTTATTGAGTAGCCGGCAGTGTGAAGGGCAAAAACTGGTTTCTCAATCAAAATTTTAATTGATCAATTATCTTGGCTGTGTAAAAAGGCTATAAGGTATCAGTAACTACCGACTAGCGAATCGAACAAGCAATACAAAGTGTCGAATAGAAAGATTATATACTTCAACGCATAAAAAATATTGCTTAAGGGTTAATTTTAATTGATTGATTAATTATTAAATAAAAATATAAATATAAATTTAACATAAATTATTTAAAAATTAAAAAAAAAAAAATATTATAATTTTATTTAAAATATTCAAAAATTAATTTTCAACCAAAATTTGCTTCTAATCTTATCTTAAGCCTTTTAGATGTGTTCTCTAACACTCTAGTAATCAACTTCTCCATAATAATTGTGAACTAATTGCCATTCAAGCAATCGCTTCATTAAAATAACATAATTTCAGCATTAAGCCAAACACATTTTTGCTAATCTACCAACATTACACCAAATTAAAAACTAGTCATACTAATTACACACCAAAACTATTAAGTTACGCTTCTACAACAACTGTGATTTTTTAAACACGCTCACGCAGTGGCCACATCTCTTATTTTTTTTGTTCCTCTATGTCTGCCTGCTGTGAACCAAACGCCGATTAGCCGCCTCGTGCCATTGTTGGCGGCATTTTGGGCCTTTGAAGTTGAGCGTAACGACGTTTGGTCATTTATTATGGTCTATTTTTCACGCGCTATATTGTCTCGGATTTTTGTTTCTTGTTGTATTTCTTTTTTAACAATTTATATATGTATGTATAATTATGTATAATTTTTAGGTTTTGCTTAGCCGATAAGCGTTTTTGAGTGTCGAGTGGCCGGCCTACGCATAACGATTTATTTATGATTTGATTTTATTGTATAGAAAACCGAAATGATTGTCGCCAGAGCACATTCGTGTGTGTTTATTGTATTTTTCAATCGCTTGCTTTCTTTACCTCGTCTAACTTTCTAAGTGAACTACAAGAAGTGTTTAGATGTATATTTTCACAGTTAAATCATGAGCTCGTAAATTTTAATTTTATTAGAATTACCGTATACCCAATTTACCAAAACACTGGCTGAACTCTCATATATCAACTCCTATAGTTTACTAGCTTTTTAGTTCGAGTCCTATTCCATACTTGATTTCAAATAATCATAACGGTGATAAGATTTGTGCAAGCACACAAAAAGAAAAAACAAATTCCAACTAACACAAAAATACCGTTGTTGAGCATTAAAAGTTCAACGAAAATTGCCTTCAAACTTATCGATAAAAATATGATGGATTATTTTGATTTTCGGATAAAAAATAGAAAAATAATAATATTATATATAATACACACATAGGAAATCAGTAGATAGTGTAGCTGAAACTCAAGTGGTTTGTTCTACATGTGCTGATTATACCTATTATATGCCACAACTAATGTTCAATGTATAACCGTATTCTAGTTTGAAGGCTTTTGCTTAGCGTTAGTCTACAAACGCTTATCAACTGCGCTTATCAGATTAATGTAGACATACATACAAACATATTATATTTCTTTATCGTTTTGTACAATTTTGGCATTTTGTTGGCTTTTTGATTGAACGTTTATACCGTTATACACGATTATTTGGTATTTCATACCTTTATTTTGGCATTTTTGGCTCAACCAACTTTGCTTTTTTGTATTGACCATAATGTATTAGCTGTCGTTAATTTTTTTAATTTATATTTTTTGTTGTTGTTGTTGTTTTCACATAGCATATCTTTATCTGCATCGCGTTTATTTTTAGTCACAACAGTTTAATAACTAAAGTGTTTATTGTTAAGTTGTTAAAATAAGCTGATAAGTGCTGTATAAAGCGTGTGCTGGTTGATTTTTTCTTTTTGGTCAGTCGCTTAAGTGGCTATAAACTGCTGTTAAATACACTATAAATCACTGAATTTATATGGTTTATTTAAATTATTTATTAAAGCTGGATGATTGTTGCAGTTATAATAAATACTATGAGAGTAGAGTGAAGTATAAAACAGGCGAGAGTGAAAAATATAATGAATGATGCTTTCGATTCACCACTTTTCCGCTTGTTAACTGTTTTGAGAATCTCTAACAAAAACATCATTTATGAAAGCAACAAAAATGTAATCTTGAGGATGTTTACGAAAGACAAAGTGTTAATATTTCAAAAAATGGCATAAAATCTTGTTATTCTACTACAATTTTATTAGACCAGTTTATGTAATTTATGCCAGTTTTCAAAAAATAGTATCTTAAACTCCATAAAATGGTACAATATCACGTTAAACTACTGAAATTTCATTATACCAGTTTATAAAATTTATACCAGTTGCGTGTTCTATTCACCAGCATCGAAAATCGTATAAAATCACGATAAACTACTGAAATTTCATTATACCAGTTTATAAAATTTATACCAGTTGCTATTTCTATGCGCCAGCATTTAAATTTACAATTAATAAAGTGATATATAACTATTTATACTAATGATATTACATAATACCATTTTATATAATTTATACCAGTTGTATTATACCAGTTCCAAGTAAACATTTCATAAAACATTATAAACACTCGTTATTTTATTGCAATTACATTATGCCAGTTTGTGTAATTTATACCAGTTTATGCAATTTATACCGGTTGCTTTTTCGGTTCACTACACTTCAAGATTTGAGCCAAAACGTAGATAGCTAAAGCTAGCACGAACCACTCATTTGCACGACGTGTCAGCTAAGAATTCTACTAAAACCAAAAATACAAAAACAAAAGCAAAAGCAAAATCAAAAAAAAGAAATTGCAGCACGCCTCATACATACAAATGCAATGCAGTTGGCGAACGCGTAATTTGCGGAATTACAACACTGCGGCACACAGACTGGCAGACGTGTGCAACACTGGCCATTGTCGTACATACCGAAATGCGTTCATGCGCTTGCTGCACGTTTGGCAATATTTTTTTTTATATTTTCTGCACACAGTTGCATGCACATATGGAGCAAAGGCTCGCTGGAAGCTGTGTTAACGAGCCGCAACGATAACGGCCACAATATACGAGTATGTGCATATAGCGCATGGCGGCGGCGGCCATGACGGCCCGACTATGGGTGCAACACGGTGTGCAGTCTGTAATTTGGTGCTGTGCTTTACTTTATATTTAGTTGTTGTTGTTTTTATTATTTTTTTTTTCTATTTCTTTTTTCATTTTATTTGTTTTTGTTTACAATTTTTATTTCATTTTCATTTCCATTTGTTTTGTTATTGTAGTTCCGTTGGTTTTGCTTTTTTCCAAACATTTTTTTTATCTGCACTCATAGCCAATAACAACTACACATTATTGTTGTTGTTTTTACAGATTTTTATTTTCACTACCGTTTTGTGTGCTGCCTTTCATCAACTGCTACACCGCAATATTCACCAGCACGTTGCACATGCACTGTGTGGCATGTTACTCAGTACAGTGCAGTGCTGTGCTTGAAGTTGTTCTGCAACTTCATCGCCAGCGCAAGTGTGTTGCATACATATGCTGTCTGCAAATCGTTTTTACACTATGTTGTTTGTATATATGTTGTTGTTGTTGTGTTTTTTATTATTATTGTTAGTTGTTATTGCTGTTGTGCTGTTGCCGCTGTTGCTTGTTTATTGTACTGCAGCAGCCAATTGTGGCTACTAGCAACAGCACCGCACAACTACCAATTATATGTGCCCATACAGCCACACACATATGTATTTGTTTGTAGCAGCCGGACCATAACGATGCAATAACAGCACTGCAGCAAAGCACGCTCGTGCAGTCAGCGACTTGGTGCAGCCGTAAAAGCCTCAACAGCAGCAATTTTCACCCATCATCAGCAATCAATGAACTTGTTTAGAATTTGACTTTTTTTCTTCTCGTTTTTGTTTGTTGCCCCTTTGGCTTTCCCTTCGCTGCTTGTCTGTTAGCCCTTTGAGTCGAGTTCTTCTTGTACTTCACGTACCATACACTGGCGGCTATTTCTTTTGTGCTGTTATTAGCTGGCTGTGTTCTCCCAGTGGTGGAATGTTTGGGAGAAAGGAGGCAAGAAGAATTTGAGTAGTAAAAATATCATTTATTGCGATCTAACTGTTATATTGATGGATTTTCGTGACCCATATAAATATTTTGTAATTTTTTCATTGTTTTCAAACACTATTAGTAGTGTTTGCTAATGTGCAATACTCAAAATATTTTAAATTTAAAGACTTCGCAACATTCTTACCGTCCAAACGGCATTATTTTTATTCTCTCTCCTTTAATTTGCGCTTACTACTCTTTGCAGTTATATTTTATCGTTTTCCAACACTGTTAACAGAGTCTACTATGGTCAAATACTAATACTTTTCTAAATTTAAAAACATTTCACTTTTCTACGTCACGAGTCTTACCCTTTTTAACTCTTTCCCACCTTTATTTTCTCATTCGTCTGTTTGCAGTTGTATTTTATCGTTTTCCAACACTGTTAAAATAGTCGTTTAGGGTAAAATACTCATACTCGTGCTACTTAAAAGCATTAACACCCTTCTCAATAACGTAGCTTCATATTTTCACTCTTTCTATATATCATTTTCTTTTTCTCCTACTTGCAATTCTATTTTATCGTTTTCGAACACTGTTATTAGTTCATCTTAATGTCTTTTATACTCAAATTTATTCAGTTTTAAAAGCATTCATTCCTACTCCTCAGATCAAACCTAATTTATTCCCTTCTTTATCCTTTATTTTCCCTTTCTAATGCCTTCAATAGTGAGTAGTTCTCTGCTCTTCTTCCTTACAGCCTCTCCAACTTCCTTCCTTGATTCATTACTCTCTCCCTTCCATAACTCACCACTGGGTTCCATGATTTTCACTTCCTTCGAGACTTCTTCATTACAACATTATATGCACCGCAATCTCTATTTTCTTTCCAACCAAATGCGCTTTGGTTTACTTTTTTATGAACTTCTTGTTTAAAATTTGTGTTGTAAACACTCACGAGCGCTCACCTTGTACAGTCAATTTCGGTATGCACTTTGTTTATGCGATGTGAAGCTTGTAGTTGCTAGCCGTTTCTAACCGATCTAGCACGCGTATATCAATGTGATCAGTACATTAGTATGCTTAAGTTAGACAATTGGCCGGGGAATTGACAGCCGATGGGGAATTATTAATGCTGTCTTGTAGTGAGGGAATTTGTTTAGTTGTTTATTGAATTTCAATTATTATTTTTGATTTTTTTGTTTCATCTCTAATAGAGTTGCAGTAGTTTGAATGCGATTGTTTGGTTGGAATGTAGATTTAAAGTAAATTAATAATTGGTATAAGTAAGATACCAGCAGTTTCGATTCGCCGCTTCCCTACTCGCTAAATTATAACTTATTTGTCGAAAAAATAATATGAGAGAGCAACAGCAAAGATGTTATGTTCAAATTCTATATAAGAGAGTATGCGGTTATCTCATAAAAGTGATATAATCTTCTATGTCTCTTTGATTATACCACTCTGTTTGATTTATACCAGTTGTTTGTGCGATTCGCCACTTTCCAGTGTTGTCACTTTAAATTTAATAACAAATTCCTCAAAACTCCCATCAGCTGTTCTTCACACCATGCGCATTTCTTCACTCTTCTCTAACATTATCTCTCTCCCGACCACTTAAAGTGCATTTAAACGTATTTTATGACTTCATTAAAATCGTTGAGAGTTTCCGCCATTTAACGACACTTTGACAAACGCAATATGGTTACTCATTACCCGCTCATACACTACTTAAACCCTATTCGAAAACAATCGACAACACTTACGGCTATTCCCACTGCTTGCTTGCTCACACTTCCCTCAATTATTGTCGCGCCACACTTTTATGTTTATTTTTCATGACTATTTTATAGCAATCGATTATTTTATAATATTAAAACATAACCGCAAATAATAATAATAATACCGATGTGAGCGTAGAAATATGCGTGAGGGATTCAATGTAATGACCGAAGAAGAAGCCACCAGCGACATTAATGTGGCAAAGCAATAAAGTCTGGCAACACTTCGGCGAGTAATTTAATCCTTTTTCTTTTGGACATTTCGTAACGTAACGTAACGCGTAATTATATTGGAGTGAGAGCCGTTTGTGTCGTAAAATTCTTTGACAGCTAAGCACCATAATAAATAATAGGCGAAAGTTATGGTATTGGTTGGTAGGTTAAGCGGATAGGTTAAGGGTGTGCTGCTGAAAGCTGGTAGTGTTGGTTGCAAGAAAATTTGTTGTAATAAAATTTTGTTGTCGCGCAATGCTGTTAATTCAATGTGAATGAATATTGTATTTCTGGAAATTGTCGTTGAATTTGTTCTACTGTGGTGCGGGTGAGCAATTTGTCCCTCGTGCGGCGATTTTTATAGCCCACTTCAAGTAGTGTCTTTTCAATATAAATAGTTAATATTTTTATTGTAATTAAATTGCGCAGACAATGTTGTGAAGTACGCTATGAGCCGTGCAACATTGTAGACTTGGCGCTGGGAGAGATGTGTCATAGACAGTTTTTGCGCTTGAAGTGCTCATTATTTAGACGTGAATTAAATTTAAAAAATTATACTCCATCAATTTTTATAACATTTTAAGCCTTCTTTGTATAAAATTTTCTTGCTTTTGCCTTAATAGTTGTCACTTCCTTACCTATACCACTCCATTGCCATCCAAAAATATACTCAAATAACTAAAATAAGTATTCCTCCACTACGAATACAAGAAATCGTGCTTCCTCCACCAATTAGTGTGTACTTGTTAGAGAAATTACTGCATAAAAATCACAAGTGCGCCGTTGCGCAGTTGATTTGACAATGAAAAAGTGACAGCTCACTAAAGTGACAGCGTAAAAAAATGTCGCCAGCGCTTATTAATTAATGTCACACTGCCCGTGGGGGCCCGACTACTGCCAGTGTACAAATGCGACGCTGTAGTAAAGTGCTCCAAAGTATATTAAATAATACAAGTGAGCAGTACAAATGAGTTTTGTTCGCAGGCGCTGCTGACATTACTGCTAACAACGGTAATTAATGGCATATTTTTGTGATTACACTTTCTTTATTTCGTAAGTTGAGTGGAGTAAAGAGTAAAGAGTAAATCAGCAGGGAACCTATTTGTATAAAGAATAATTTTTTTCCAACAAATAGTATGTATGTATTGTGTTTGCATATAATATGGAAATTCTTAAAAAATATATTGTTAATTAGGAATAAAATTTCATGAGATTTTCACTTAATTTCCAAATATTTCTCTAAAATATATTTTTATGAAGAATTATTTTCTTCTTTTTAACAAAAAACTAAGAAAATAAGTTTCAAAGTAAAATAGATCTGCATCAAACCCATTTTTTTATCAATTATGTACCAAATAGACGAGCTGGTTAAGTTAGGTTAGTTGAGAACGTTTGAGGTTAGGTCTCATAATATTAGGTTAGGTTAAAAATGCTTCGCTCAGCGAGCTCGCACTATGATATTTATACCCTGAAGACCATTTTAATGCCTTAAAACAAGTGTTAATTAATTATCGCTGCAAAATGTAGCAATAGTTCCATACTCAGCAGGAAGCTGTTTTCTAGAACATTTATTTTATAAAAATCTGTCCAATTTGAGATGATCTTTGCAAAGCTTATTAAATAAAATAATAATTAAGTTGCTTTTTAGTGATTTAAATCAGTTGCATGCTCGCTCCAAATGTTTTAGAAGTCAACACTTCCATCATTTATTGGATTTCCCTTATTTTTCTGCTCAAAAAGTGAGGTTATAAAAAGGTATAGGATCTAAAATAGCATCAAGTATGCTAATATCTTGCAGATAGATAAAAAATAATTATAAAGAATAAAGATATCCTCTTTATTATAATATTTCTACAGAAAAAATCTTTTTTTTTATTAAAAAATTTTATAGAAAAAAATTGCATAAAGACTACAGATCACTTTGCAACCCTGCTTCACTTTACTTCAAAACCTTGACTGATAAATAAAGTTCATTTTCTGTCAAAATTTCAAAAAATTAGGCCAATATTCTATAGCCTTCGACACTAATTAATTAATTTCATCGACTACTGAATCTGCCTTAATCTTCCTCAAAAAACACTATCACTCTCCTAGAACCATGTAAACCCACTATACATTCATTTTTTTTTTATTTTGCAAGAAATCACACCAACAAAAATCGCAGAAAATACGCACATGTGCGCAATGACAATGCGTGTTATTAGCAAAATTCGCACAAGCAACGCACAAACCTACTTTACTCATATCATTTCAGCGACACACACACACACACACACACACACACGCAAACCTAAGCCACCCTACATGTTGTTGTCCAAAATGAATACAACCTTGTCAGCGTATTAAAGTCGCTGGCGTACGCTTGTCCTGTGTCTTGTATGCGTATTATATATACCACCGAATATGGGTGTAGGTATGTGTGTTTGTACTTAAGTTGCCATGTCGTGTTGTGTCAAAAGGAAAATCGTAAATTTAATTTTATTTCCATGTTTTGCCACATTTGACATTTGTAATTCTATGCGGCAGAATTATGGCTGACATGCAGACCAACTAAGGAAAGTGCTGTTGTTGTTATTGTCACATTGCAGCGCCATTTTGGTTGCCACACACAAGTTTGTACGCACTTTTTTGTTGTTGTTTGCCTCTTCTTCTTCTTCTTCTTCCTCTTCTTGTTCTTATACTCGCTTGTATCACTAGTAAATCAAGGGTTCGTTGCGCGGAAATGAATGACAGGCGTAAAAATGTAGGCGGTAAATACTATATTAGAAGCTGAATGAGTAGTGGAAAAAAATACAAAAATACAGGAAATCATTTACAGTAGGTTGGACAGACAAAATCACTAGGAATTGTTACATTTAAGTGCGTTTTGCGGTGTCATTAAGCGTGCAGAAAATTGCTGCGTTTGCTGAGTTCAGGGGTGTGGGGTTGCTTGCTATGTTAGTCATGCTTAAGTGTACAGGAGTAGTTGAGAGAGGTGGTGTGAGCGTGGTAGGGGTGGTAGTTTTATATTGTTGTTGTGTGTCTAGCAGTTATGTGTAGTGTTATAGTAAGTATTTTTTATTTGTTTGCAAATATTCAATGACTTTCTAATGATAATTATTGGTATAGTGTTTTTTTACTGTAAAGGTATAGATCGTGAAAACACCGCACCAGATGCCAATATTTTCAGATGAGATAGATAAGTTTCATATTTGTGACACAACCTTTTTGTTCCTATAATAAATCTATATGGTAAATATATTAATAAAAAATCTTTAGGAGAGTAAAGATTTCAGAAAATCATTAGATAAATCTGTAGTTAATTCTTTAAAAAATGTTCCAGAAGCATAAGAGATGTCGACAGTCTGTTAACTCTTTCAGTCACGCTTTTAAATTAAGAATATGTTGAATGTTTCGATTATTGTTTTGGTATTATCTACAGCTGAAATATCACTGAAAGTATCATCATCAATATGCCGCTAACTGGTCGCACCTTGTCAAAAAAGGTACAAACATTCATGATAATTCACGCGATTGTCGGTAGATGGCGTGGATTTTAATATAAAAATCGGAAAGAGGTGGTTATTGACACTAACTACCACGACTGAAAGAGTTAAGAAAGTTGACCGTCCTTTGATAAAACATCGTTTTCGTCAAATATAAATGATATTTATTGTTGTTGTTGTTGCCGTATAAAATATTTCCAAATAATTCTTGAAAACGTTAATGAGTTAAAAGTCCTTTAACCCGACCGAATCTTAAACCCGAATTTATTCTGGCTACATTTATATAGATTGTTAGTTTGAAGGTTAGGTTATGTTGCATTAAACTATATAAGACTTTTAGGTTAAATAAGATTATTTTACATATCTGGGTCGTGTTAGGTTCTAGTTTAGTTATAGTATCCTTCGAAGTGATTCTGGTTTGGATTAGATAATGTTGATGTTCTAAGTTAAGTTAGGTTAGATTAGGTTATGGTACATTTATAGGTGAGGATGGGTTCTAAAAGGTTATGTTACACTTCTGATGAACTGAATTCAAGGTGATAAGGTACTGGAAATAAAAAAATAAACCAATAAGCAGATCATTTTAATCATAAAAAGTGTTCCTAGATAATCCTAGAACCCAGAATATAATATGGGGCATAATCGAGTTGTTTTCACAGCTTACTGAAATTGAAAAATAAGCTCTCTAAGCTGACTAAAATCTTATATTTTTTCAATTCTATTAAATATTATTGAACATTTTTATAATAATTTTCATAATTAATTATTTATTATTTATTAGCATTTAAACCTCACAATCAGCTTTCCTAATTAGCATACTTTCCATGGCTATTTCCAATTCCTTTGTGCCATACCAACAAACTTTAAAAGCCTTCAACTGTTAGCACAACATATTTCCGTTACCAACATATCTATTTGTGGAGCCTTTAATGGCAATTTTCATACAAACTATTGCAATCATTGTGTCCTTTGAGCTTTCAAGTAGGCAGCACGATTGTAATATCTCTTTTAAATATATGTATATATCTATATAAGTATTTATGTATATATGTACATATATAAGCACCATAATGCTGTGCATATGCACAAGTTCACTGTTGTTGTATGTACACATGTATAATATGCCTTTGGAGAAGGTTCATTACACTTATTGATTGTGCATTACTAGTAAAAGCGCATATAGTTTGCTGCTTTGCTAACGGTTGATTTTTTATTATTTTTTTGCATTTTGCATTCACTCATACATTTGCTAGAACTTTCAACGTTGTAATTACACATGCAACTGCTGTGCTTTTAACACAATTGCAAGCGGACATACATATAAACAACTTTATTGCAACGGATGAAGGCTTATATAAAATGTGATTTTTTTCACCGCTTGCAACATGCGCCTATTTGTAGCACTTTTAAACCAGCTTCGTATTGAAAAAGCATTAATTAATGAGGCAAAGTCAACATAAAAGAGGTAAAGGTAAAGCTTGTTTTAATGTGCTTTGAAGTGGTCGGCAAACGAAGGCGCAGCATGCAGAGATACTTACTTACACAGAAAAATTAAAAAAAAAAACTGTTTTCACCTATAACTCGGCTCTACTGCATATTAATTATATTACGATAGTCTTCGCAAAGGTAAAAATTCGCACAAATTTCAGTCAAAGCTTCCACTAGCAAGTGGCATAGTGCTAAAAGTTGCAAAAAGCGGCAAAAAATTATACAAAGTATCAGCATACTTAGCAATGCAAAGCAAATGCTCGAAAAAAATGTAATTTTCAGTTCACAATTTGCCACAAAGCAAGTGCCAAAGTATTAAATACTTCTTTCCGCATGTAATGTCAAAGTAAATTCAAATAGAGCGCAGTTACTGTGAAACAAAAAGTTTGAGACTTGTATATGGTATGAGAATCTGTTGAGAAGTGGTTGAGAATTACAAGCCAGCGCGGGAACTACTTAGCTACTACTAGTTGAGAGTGTCGCACTCACAGGATATTACGCTCAGTGCGCTATGAGTAAAGCTCTCTTTTGCTGGCTTTGCTTTGCGCTCTCACTCAATTATGCTCTGTTACATTTCTAACGGTGGTTTTTCGCATTGTCTCTTTTTTGACATAAAGAAATATATATATTATATCCTTAAAATTCACATTTAAATGTCAAAGATTAGAAAACTTGTGTACTCAGAGAGTCTTGAGTGATTTCTATTGTCGCTTTTAGAAATAAAAATTTAAGCTTTTAACAGTGCGTTTTAAAGCGCTTGATGCGGGTGATAAATATTTCTCAGTTGTTCCACATTAAAGAAGTCTACAGCTGTTGCAAACGCAGTGCTTCCGCCCGCTTGTTGGCAATAATGAATGAATGAATGAAGACAGCAACTTGATGGCACTTTGTGCTTTTCCATTGTATTTGTTTGCTTTGCTCTGCTTGTTGCTTGCATTTGCGTCTGCCTTCATTTTTTTTTTGTATTTTGTGCTGTTTTTTTATTGTATTTGTAAGGTCATAGAACTTGTTGTCTGCATTCGCTGAAAACTTTTCCATTTTCGCTTTTCACCAACCAACCGCAACATCAGAAAGGACCATGCAGTGTCAAGCAGCTTAGCGACGCGGTTGAAGGCCAGACAAGTGCAAAAAGAAAGTGCTTCTCCGCAGAATGCTTGTATTATTGCATTAAGTGTTGTCCGAGCTCGAGGCTAGTATTGTTATGCTTAGTATGATTTTACCATAGCTATACAAGACTAGTTTCCTTTTCAGAATTTTATTTAAAAATATTGAATTTTGTGTTTACCAACGCCTCAAATATCTAAACATCAGAAGCTTCGGGTTTAATCGCCGAAAAAATAGTCTTTGATGGAGTAACAGTTCTGATTTGACTGGTTCTGGTTAACAGTTCTGATAACGAAGCACCGACTCGCTTGGAACTTCAGTTTTCCAACAGTATCGTTTCAGGAAACAACTCCCCACCCTACACCACACTCACCGCTTCTTAAGTCCTCTCAAACTTACTCAACTAACAATGGTCCGACTAAAATACCAGTAGGTGCTCCAGTTGTGAATAAAGCTCTTAAATATCTCTTGAGTCAAAGTGAAGTTTTTTATGTAGGATTTTTTTGCTCTCGAAAGCGATCCTTGGCAAAAGAGACATCTAGAAAGGGTTCCTAACCCCAAATCTGAGTAAACTTTAATAAGTACCGTTATAAACTAGAAAATATTCACCACCCACACCACACACCGTCCATCCAAGTTCCTTCACCACTTCCCCAACCGTTTTTAAACACTTTTTTTCTGTTATTTCACCTCTCAACTCAACTCATTTCTCAACTTGAGTTGAAAATTAAAAATGTCTGAAGTTGGAGGTTGGAGAAATCGTTTCACCTCGACCTTACTAAATTAAACTGGACTAAAGAGCATTTAATGTATTGTTCACGTTATTTAGGTCCTACTGTATATTTGTATTTCAACTTTGAACTTTTGCCTTTTTGTTCTTCGCTGGCAAGCGCAAAAGCTGTCATATGGCAATTGCTTTTCGCGGTTACTTGTTGTTGTTGTTGCTATTTGTTGTTTGTAACAGCCGCACTTGAGTTTGCACAGCACCTTCACCTACGCAAGTGGAGTGGGGGAGACACTCCACCCACCACACTGTTGTCCTTACTTTGTAGCAATGCAATTGTGTTGTGTTGCCTCCGCGTGCTTGTAGTGAAGTTGGCTGCAATTGTGGCGGTGCAAAAATAAAGCAAAAACAGCTCCAAAAAACAGTTTATGGGGCTTCTTGTTTTTCTCTGCACAAAAGCAACGTGATTGTCTGCACGTCTGCGCCTGTTTACCCGCTTGTTTTTTTGTTGCACACACACAATAGTATGTTTGTGTTGCTACTATTTGCGCTGGCAATTTGTATGTGTGTGGGTGTTAGCGGCTATTTGCCTTTGTAAACGCCGATTTACGTTGTTTTCTCTTATTGACCACGTTGCATCGCCTCTTTCCCTCCACTATCTCTCCCACTCTCTGGCCTCACTTTGGTGCCTCGCGTGTAGTAGTCCTTGTCAGCATCAGTGCTCTTTCAATGCCATAAGGTGCTATGTAGTGGTATGATGTTATTGGCTACGGCATGCAGCAGTCAACGTTAGCATTTAAAATTCTTCTTTTTGGCCAAACAATCGTGGTTCAAGTTTTGATTTCAATTTGATTGAATTTCAATCAAAGTTTTTCGCGCAAAAGTTTGCGCATTGGTACGTAATAAAATAGCGGCAACAACAAACTAGCGCGTAAAAATAAGCAATTTATTTAATCGCGCGGAAATCGTTGAATTTAAGTGAAATGCTTGAACGAATATAAATATTTGAAATGCAATTAATGATAATAAATCTAAAACGATTATAAAAATTGTATATAAAATCTATAATTTCTTTAATTTTTCTAAATGATTTTATTAACGGTAAATATTTTCTTTATTTTAATAAAACAAGTATTTTTTAAATATCTATATTTTAAATAATTTTAAAAATTAATATTTTTTCCAAACATTTTTTTATTCAAAATTATTATTTTTTTTCGTATATCTATTTAGTGGGAAAATCTTTTTAATAAAATTCAAATTTGTTTAATTTAAAATAATTTTGTAAACTGTAAATATTTTAACTAAAAATTTCAATTTGTTAACTTACAAAAAATTTATCAGTTTTTTATTTTGTAAAATTTGGTAACAATTTTTTTTTTTTTTTATTCATTTCATTTTTATTTAATTTAATTTTTTAAAATTTAATTTTATATTTTATTTTGTTTTATTTTTTATTTTATTTTATTTTATTTTATTTTATTTTATTTTATTTAAATTTATTTTATTTTAATTTAATTTAATTTAATTTAATTTTATTTAATTTTATTTTATTTTATTTTATTTTATTTTATTTTATTTTATTTTATTTTATTTTATTTTATTTTATTTTATTTTAATTTATTTTAATTTATTTTATTTTAATTTTATTTTATTTTATTTTATTTTAATTTTAATTTTATTTTATCTTATTTTATTTTATTTTATTTTAATTTATTTTATTTTATTTTATTTTATTTTATTTTAATTTTAATTTTTTTTTATTTTATTTTATTTTAATTTTATTTTATTTTATTTTATTTTATTTTATTTTATTTTATTTTATTTTTTTATTTTATATTTTTTTTATTTTATTTTTTTATTTTTTTTTTATTTTATTTTATTTATTATACATATAAATATTAGAATCGTATTCTTTCAATTTTTTTACTAATTAGGCTTCGTAAACCTTCCAACTTTCCATCAATTCTTATTTACTCGAAAGAAAATTCTGTGAATTCACAGTAGCCTCAAAGCAATAGCCTTGAAAGTTGCCAACTTTTTCATCAACTCACGTGGCCATGCAACTTTGCCACTGCATAGCATACTTTGCATTGCCGTAGTTACCCGTTAGCCCGCCACAAACACTGCTCATGCGCAGCTTAGCATTCTGTGTGCTTTGCCTGCTTCAGTTGGCCACTTAACCAAGCATTTGCTCCGACGCACTTGCACTCGCTCAAGTGCTCAGCGAAATATGTTTGTATGTATTTCTTAACGACTATTTACATAATTAATACAAACGCTTGTCGTTGACGAGGCAAAGCGCTTGAGAGTCAACTACAGCTTAGAACAGTCAAAACATAAGCTACCAACAACAGCCAGCAACAACTTGGTTCAAAACATTGCCAGCAGCATTTGTTGTTGTTGTAATTATTGTTTGTATGTTTGTTGTAGTTGTTGTTGTATATTTATATGTTGCTATATTTGTTGTAGCAAACATACAAATGCAATCTCAAGTGATCTTGGCGACATGCAATATGGGTGGTGGCTGCGACCTACAACAATCCGAGTTGCTTGGTTTATCAGCATTAGCCATCGTCTGCAACTTGGTCGGCAAGCTGATTATGCGTGCCACTATGATTTCAACCTTTCTAAATGCAATACGTTTGTTTGTATGTTTGTTGTTGTATTTGTGGAGCGTATGTTGTTGTTAGTTGCTACTGTGCTTGTGTTTGCTTTGTGATGACTTCCTTCGTGATTTTTTCTGCATTTGCCTTTGACTTTGAAATTTTTTGTGATTTATTTTTAATTCTTTTTTTTTTCTTCCTTTATTTCTTTCCCTACTTCTGCTCACTCATTGTTTTCTATTTATTTACAATCCTCTTCGCCTTGCACTGCATTTCTAGCTGCTTTACAAGTCTTTAGCAAACAATTGCCATGTTAACTGCGCCTAGAGCGATCAACTCACTGACTGCCTGCTTAACTGCCTTGGCGATCAGCAACCGATCATTGTGCTATGATCTTGCGGCAATTTACTGTGTTTGTAGGCAGCAAACTAACAATTGCGCTGTTGTTGTTTGTTGTATATTTCCTCCTCTATGTGCCATTATACCTGTGGGCATGCCTAACGATCGTGCGTCGCGACTTTCAATGATCGCCTTAGCGTTGAGTACTTACTGAGATTTGCTGAGTGCGTTGAGTTGTTAGCTCATTTGCCTGCGCAATTCATGCTTGTTTTTGGTACTACATATATTTCAAGGAGTTCAAGCCGTGTTTGCTTAGGCGTCTGACTCCCATTGTAATGGATTTGTGTGGCGTAGACATGACTGCCGTCGCACATGATGATCTACTGTGTCTAATGTATGTATTTGCTGAAGTTGTTAAATTGCTGAGTTGTTAAAAAGAAACGTGTATTTAAGTGTTGGAGACGGTGGAAGGATATTTTGTTTGGTAGTTGTTCGCAGACAGTGGGTTTTGTGGAGGCACTGAGTGTATGATATAGACATTTTTATTGCGTTATTTTATTATTATAAGATTTTATTTTTATTTTGATATATTTTTCTCGAATTCTCTTAAAAATAATTTTTTATTTAAAAAAAATTTAACTATTTATACTTTTATTATACAAATATATAATTTTTTTAATTATATTTTTTACACAAATTTGTTCTTAAAAAAAAATTTTAAAATTATAAAAATATTGTTTTTTATTTTTACTCAAATTTGTTATTAAAAATAATTTTAAAATTAATAATAACATATTTTAAAATTATTTTTATATTTAATTAAATAGAAATAAAAATATTTAAAAACAATTTAAATAAATTTTTTTTTTAATTAAATATTTTAAATATAAAATTTTCCTAAAAATAAAAATTTTCAACTTTCTATAATATATTTCTCACCCCAACCTACTTTCCAACAAAAATTCCAAAAAATTTTAATTCAAAAAAATTTTAAATTTTCCACAAAAAATCCAAAAAAATTAAATAAGCGCCAGAAATCAATTGCAATTACTGTCAATAGTCTCCAGGCACTCACTCACCTCCATCACACACACACCACATGCAACGGACAATTTTAAACATCACTCACGTGTTTGGCTTAAACAAATGCTGCCTTGGGCACAAACGTCTCGTCGTTAACTATGCAATCAATTACAAATTAAATAAACATGATTACCAGGAAAGTTTTTCTTACCATCCAAACCTCAACTAGCAATGGTTAGTTAGTAACCACTGTACGTTTACTCCACACTGGCTCCTTACTACTTTCGTCTGCTTGTTGTTTGGCAGCAAGCAGTTACTGTCATTGTTGTTGTTGTTTTTTTGCCTGACTTGTTGTTGACAATTGTAAACTCCTGACAGTTAACGCCTTTTACTTGCAACGCTGCCGGGCATACTACGTACTCCGCAAACACGACGCGACTAAAGCGAAATTAAATAAAAGTGCAATTTTTCCTTAGTATGTGGCAGTAAGTGTTAGTGTTACGTTGTAGAGAAAAGTAAAAAAAAAAATATTAGCAAATTGTAAAAAGTTAATAACATAAGCGCGCTGCTTCATTACATGTTATAACAAATAGTAGAGGAGAGTAGTTGCACTCACATAATATAGTACTTTCTCGCTGCAAGGAAACTCTATTCGCTTGTAGGACCTGGTTAAAATAATTTAAATTTTATTTTAGGTTTCACAATTAATATTGAGGCTTATATAATACACCAAATTGCTAATATTACTCTCTTTTGTACTCTATTATTATAATATAGTAGTTCCGCTTAAGAAATCTGTAATTCTGAGATTTTATATATTTAGCAGTTCAATAATTTAAAAGTGATAAATCAAAAGGGTGAATTTTTTATACATATTTTAACCCATTAACTACCCAACACATGTATAATTTTGTCGCATTTCAAACAGGCGACTAAATCTAAGTCATAAAAATCTTCATACAAGTAATCATAATGGGTTAGGAAACATAATTTAAATATTATTTGCCATATTCCAATAAGGTCCTTGTGAACATCAAAGTCAAAATTAAACCTTGTGTGTGAATATAAAAATTGCAAAACTTAAACTGAATGTATATTCCATAACTCTAACTTCTATAATTCAGAGTTCTCCATACCCGGAACTCTTGAATTGGCAGTAGAAGTCAAATTTCATAATTTCCATCCGTAACTCGAAGTCTCTCTAACTCGAAGTTTTATGTGTAGATTATGGTGATTCGAGTTAGGGAAGTTCTACTGTAGTATGAGTTAATTTCGTACATATTCGCATAAAAGCTAAAATAACAAAGGACTTATATACCTATCATTTTATAAAAAAAATTATTATTCGTCACATTTGGATTTTTTAACCGTTTTCAACTTTTTTTCGGTTAATCTTTTTTGAAAAATAAAGAAAAAAATTAAAAATTTTTGTTACACAGTGTAATTTTAATTTAAAAACATATTATTTGTTGGACAGTGCAAATTTAAAAAATATATGTTTTTGTTGCACAGTGTAATTTTAATTTTTTGAAGAAAAAAATTTGTTCCACAGTTTGATTTTAATTTAAAAATAAATTTTCTTGCACGGTGATTTATCAAAAAAAAAAACTTGTTTCCACTATGCAATTTTTATTTTTAAATAATTTTTTCTTTTGTTGCACAGTGTAATTTTAATTTATCACAATTTTGACCAAAAATCCGTAAAAAGTTCAAGAACATACATATGTTTTGTTGGACAGTGCAAATTAAAAAAAATTTTTTGGTTGTACTGGAATTTTAATTTTTGTGAAAAAAAAATTGTTGAACAATATAATTCTAATTTTTTTTTTTAAAGTCGTTGCACAGTGTAATTTTAATTTTTTGAAAAAAAAATTATTGCACAGTGTGATTTTATTTTAAAAATAAATTTTGTTGTACAGTGATTAAAAAAAAAAGAAATTGTTTGCACTGTGCGATTTTTTTTTATTAATTTTTTTTTTGTTGCACAGTGTAATTTTAGTTGATCATAATTTTGACCACAAATGCATGAAAAGTTCATTTAAAAAATTGTATAATTTTACTGTTTTTATAAGCAATCTAGTCTCACTTAAACGGTGAACACTGTACTTACTTTGATTTTTTATTTGCCAGCTTTTCTTGCTGTCTCTAGCACGCCATATATGTATACACCTAAGTTAACTGACCAACTCAGTTGATTTAAAATTAAAGTTATGCGCATATTTTTAAATTTTTTACAACAACAATATCAAAAAGATAGCTAGCCACAATAAATGCAACACTACCAAAATGGTAAATGCATTTTCCAAAGCGAAGTGGCGACTTCATTTCGAAGTAACTGAGCATTCTAACTAGTTTTTATATTACACATAGAGACACACACATACATATGTATGTTCAAATGTCTCATTTATTTATTTAATTTTTTGCACATCATTTTCCATGAATAAAATATTAGTAAAGTGGCGACAGCAATATACTCCACACTCCAAGAGCTCCTAATGAAATGCATTCGCAGCGCTAAAATCAACAATGACAAGTCAAAGACGAACTTGCAGCGTGGATCTTGGAAACACATATCTTACAAATATATATGCATATACACATGTATATGTATGTATGTATATCTGCGCACTTGTGTTCCACTTCAATTTCAATTTGTGCTTCTTCATCAACGACAACATCATCATCAACTGCCTTCGACTTGACTGGCGGTCTCCTTGGGATTTGTCTGCGAAAAGGCGAAAGACAAATATTTTCTTACTGCTATATGTTTTCTTAACCAATTCTTAACCAAGCAGTTTGCGTTAGTTGCATGCCACAATCATTTCCTACTCCAATTTCGAATTCCAATTTTGTGTTTGTTGTGTCGCTATTTTTCTTCGGAAACATTACTCATACTCCCCGGACACACGAACACACACAGACACTCGTTAATGCCACATTGTCCAAGTGGCATGTTTATTTAGACACAAACACACACACACAGCAACAAATAGAGATTTTTTCGAAATCAAATCAAGTGGTCACAGTCTGCAGCATCACCAAGAGCGAACGCTGATAGTGGCGAAGTGCTGTTGAGTGCTGAGTGTTGCCAGACTGCACACTTTGCTGCTATTTACAAAGTTCTTCAGCACTTTCCTGTTGTTGTTGCCACCGAATGTGGCATGCTGCACACCACTCACTATCTGTTGCACCAAAGCAGCATGCGTTGCATTTAAGCGTGTTCTAAAAATGTGAGTTTGTTATCTCATTAAGATGGCCAAGTTTAACTGTTCTTCTTTATCTTCTTGTTTTTGTTGTTGCTCCAGTTAGCTGCTTCTTGGCATTCTACTTGCTACTTATTCAACTTGTAATGGCTGTGGTGCATAGCTAGAGCTACTATTTCTGTTTGCATTCTTCAAGTGTGCTGCAGCTTAAAAGCAAGCAGCAGCAGCAATACTTGCAACACAGCAACAACACAATGCTTGCTTGCTTGCAACACATACTTGCCACAAGTGGTTTCACTGATTCTTTACAGCCAACTTCATTATGTGCAGCACTAAAGCAAAGTTATGTTATGCGGCGTCAATTTCAAGTAAGAACTAAGCTGTGCAACAACAATAACAACAACAACAACTTGAAAGCAATACAAATATTTGTTGTTGTTTTTCTAAAATTCTTGCGCTTTTTGTTGCTTTCTTTTAGTGCCTCTCAGTTCATACTCGTATATTATTGTTGTTATTGCTTTTTCTTGTGTGATTTTTTTTGCCCTAATCATGCTTTTGGTACTTGAAAACATTTGTTGGTCACGTTTTGCCGTTTAAGTGCTGCTGCAGATTTTCTCAATCTCATTGTTTATTGGTAGCATTTCTTTCTCAGCCCGTGCGCATTTGTGGTTTGTTAGTTTTCTTGTTAAGCACTTTTTGGTTTTTCAGATTTTTATTTTGTTAGCCAAATGCTTAGGCCAAGTTCATATTTCACACTGGTTATTTGCTTTTACACAGTTATTACTGTATAAACATGCCTTGCAGTTGAATAATGATTTTGTGATTTTTTTATTGTTGTTTTTTCTTTCCTCTGGACTGTATTCAGTGCTCTTAAAATTAAATTTATGTCATTATTTTGAGTGGTTTAAACGTAGTGTCTTGAGATAGTAAAACATTTGAAATAAAAAATTATTAGGTCTACAACTTTGCTTCCGCCGTTTTCCAATAGATGTCTCTAGGGTCAATCACTGGTCGATTAAATCGTTTTAAATCGATCTTGGACAGTTGTGTCAACATTAACCCAACAAAATATTTGTAGAGATCTGTTTGCATCCCAAACTTATTTTCAACTGAAAATGTCACTTTTTGACCCGAATTCTCGACATTTGCGGGAAATTTTGCTTTTCTTTTTTAATTCCAAGAAAAGTGCGGCTGAGTGTCATCGACATTTGCAACCGTTTTTATACAAAAAAAAAACCGCGGAAGTAAAGTTGTAGACCTAATATTTCTTATACAAAAAAACTCTCTGACCATAGAAATCTCAAGTATGAACAATTATTAATTATTGACTACTTTAGTTACCGAGAGAACATTAGAAAAGACCATAGGCACGATCAAAATCCTTGAGAGATCTTTTTATTGTCGTTAGACTGACCTAATTCGTGTATATAGTCCATTCCATAAATTATTTTAGAATTTTTTGGAAGAATTTTTTTTTTTTCAATAAATTTCACTGGAGTAAATATCAAAAACTATATAATTGAAGCACAAAAAATAGAGAATTTAATTGTTCGAGTCAGTCAAAATCGAATCTGTCTCAAAATTAAGTTCAAAATACATAAAAGTTAAGAGCAAGTAATCCCAGAGTCACCAGGAGTATGGCAATACGCCGGAGTGCTCTTCTCTTTCCAAATTTCTCAATAGTTTCCACAGAAATGCGTGTTGATACCAGATAGAAAAACTTTTAGCTAATCTTATAAGCATATTGAAGAAAGTGGGTATCGTTATAACCATCTTTACATCCCAGATATCTCATTTGAGCGCTTGTAAATGTTATGGAAAGCTGACACTTGTGGTTAGAAAATCATATTCAACAACAATATTAGCCTAAACCAAGCTGTTACACTTTTTCCTGCATAATAGATTATATGAAGATAAAATATGAAAAAAATAGATTAATAAGCAGCTCAGAGGTTACTAGTACTCAATCTATATGCAAATATATAAATAAAATTAAAAAATAGACTTGTAGTAAGTATTAATTACACGTTTTGCGGTTTAACTGTCGAATACTAACGAGCTATAGCATCATACAGGCGCACGTCATGACTGTTTGGTGGTCAAACCGCAGTTGAGTGACAGTTGTAGGGTAAAGTGACAGTTAGACTGTAGTTCAATATTTATTTAATAAAAAAGAAATATTTAAATTAAATAAATTGAAGCGATTATTAGGCTACTGTTCACCTTCAAGTGGGTTATCATATACGCAGCGCTTAACCAATAATGAGTAGTGGTATGACAGCTGACAGCTGACAGTTGACAGCGTAAGTGAATGCATGAGAGTAAATTCGCTAAGTAATTGTGATATTATAAATTTATATGCGAATAATAAAACTTGTCCCACTTTCAGTTTAATTAAATTAAGCATAGTTGAGAAATCAATTTCTAAAATTAAACTTTCAACTGGTGCTTTGCGAAATCGTACACTGACCAACTAATAAATTTTAACACTCAAACTTTGGCAAGTCCACTCACCCCTTGTGGACCAACTTATTGCGCGTATTTATGCAAATATCTGGAGCGTCGACGATTTAAAGGATAACCAACGTAAAGTAACAATAGTGGTAGGGCAGGCGAAAAGCTGTCAACGGTAGCAGCTGTCGTACGCAAACAACAATAGCAAATAGTACACCGTGACTGCAAAGAAAACCCGGCAAAAAGTTTGTGGAGAGCTATGCGAGTAGCCGGCGAGAGTGACGGCCAGCAACGGCTGTAATTGTGTACATTTTACCAAGTTGACACTTCGAAAGCTATCACGCTGACTGGCACAAACCCAGCGTTATGCGTAAAACACTACAACAGGAAAATCTCTCCCTCAAAACTGAAATTGTTGTGTGAAAAGCGTGGCGAGTGTGTATTTGACTAAAAGTGGCAGCAGAAGAGCGTGAAGAGGGTGAAAATCAGACAGAGCGTGGCAAGTAAATAATAAAATGCAGCCAAAAAAGCAGCAGCATTTAGTGAATCAACAGCAGGAAGAGTAAGCAGCATAAGCCCGAAGTGACAGTGAGGGCGCAAAAACACTGAGTGAGTGAGTGACTGCTTGACTGACAGGGGGTGAAATTGGTGCCTTGTGAGGGCGACCCTAAAATGACACTAGTTTTGTGTTCAGATACATTTACATACATACAAATGCATTAATGAAACCAAGCGTGGCATTGAATATGCTGTGTGGGTGGCTTATTTGCTGACAATACCCTATATATACATATGTTTGTATATATGTAAGCACCCACAATAGCCGCAAGTGCTGCTGTGTCTGCACAGCTGTCAGTTGATCTCCAACGACAATACGGCGCATTGTGGCAAGTTGATGAAAATGCTGTGCACTAAATGTAGGGAAATCGTTATGATCTCTCTCTATATATATATACACACTGTATATACATACAAATATATATGTTTGTCTATGCAGCTTATGAAGTTTTTCAATTTTATATTGTTGAACTACAAATGACAATGCTGCTTTATGATGATTATGTTAAATTTGAATGACATTTTAATTAATAACATTTGTTGACACTAAACAATTTACATGCACACACACACACACACAATTCTATATATGAGTGCTCTATAAAAGCATTTACACATGTTGCGCGTAAAGTGTCTCTTCTAGTGTTGTCACTAAAATGTGATGAGCGCTGCTTTTTGTTGGGGTTTCCAAAATATGTATTCTTGAAAATGCTCGCATTTTTTGTTGTCTCGATAGTTTTCTGTAAATGTTTGTTGTTGTTGTTTGAGCAGCGTGCTCTCGAATTTTTGTTCTATTATTTACTTTGCAATTAATTATGCAAATAACAGCTGCATGAGTGTTGAGTGTGTCACATGATTGTGTGAGACTGTGTAATTTAATATTTGGTACTGAGGCAAGTTTAGTATTACAGTGAGTATTTACAATTTTGGACCCAATGAATAAATGTGGAAATGAGCAAGAGCTGTTAATTGTAAGATATTTTCTAACTAAAACCTAAAATGTTGGTAATGAATGAACTAGTGTGGCAATTAGAGACTAACAAGCTGGATATTATTCAGATTTTTTAATTCTCGAAATTTAAGAATCAATTTCAAAAGCTTTGAATGAGATTTTGATCAAGTTTTAAGCGTCATAAACTGTGCAGAACACACAATTACTGGAAAAATAATAATCAGGTTTAAAGGACGTCAATATCCCCTGCTGTTTTTTTTTTGAAAGAGATCGAAAAAGAAAATAAATTTTATTGGTTCTGGTGTCTAAACATTCACAACATGACATTAAGATACTCCAATTGAAGCCTCTTTTTCCTTTCTAAATGAATAAATTTATTTATAAAAAAATTATGTTAAATATGTGAATACTATTCATTGCTATTTGTATTTATCGATATTTTTTTAAATAAAAAAAATAATAAAGTTTATTGACGATAACGATAACGATACCTCCAGCTACCTGCGCTGAGTGTACAAAACTTTGAATACATTTTCCCAAATATGTGATTTTTAAAGTCGGTGACCAGCCTACAGAAAAAACTACTGCATCGATCGTTTTGAAATTTTGAACAAATATTCTACATATATATAGCTCTCGAATGACGTCGAGTTTTTCCAAATTAATTACTAACAATTTTACAATAACAAATAGGTCGATTTTTTCGTCTAAAATCGTCATTTTGGCTTGAAAATGGTACCAAAAATTGAAAAATTTAAAACTTAAAAAAACTCGACGTCAATTGAAAGATAAACTAATAAACTAATGAAAGCGTTTTGATTTTTTGGTTTCGGATGATCCAGTGATGCTGTAGGCTGGTCACCGCACAAAAACTTCTTTTCGAGGTGCCTGCAGAGATCGACGATAAATCCGTTATTCCTCGCTATTTTTCGATAAAACTTTTTTTAAGTATTCTTCAAATGTTGTACTTTCATATAATAATAAGTAAAAAAAAACTTACAGCAATATTTTTTTCTAAAAAAATTCATGAAAAAAGGTCTTTTTCGACGAAACAAACCTTACAGCCCGAACACCCCCCCCTTTCCCCCTTTAATTTCTACTAAAAATATTAATTTTTGTAAAAAACATTATTAAAATGAAATAAAAAGTACAGATTTCCCTAACTCGAATCACCAGAATCCTCAAAAAACATTCGAGTTAGGGAGACTGTAATTCAAAAAATAAAATAGATTCCTTTCGAAAAAATTAACATAATTAATGTTTTATTATTTTCTCTACTTCGAGCCACTCACAATAATGATACATTATTCGCGCTCTCCACCGCTTGTATACTCATACATCCTGTATATATAATACATATTCCATCAGCAGTGACTACGCTGACTTGTCAAGCTGCAAAATGAGCAATTTGCTTAATTTAGTTTCGACCAATCAAACACACGAGTGCACACACACACGCACAACGCAACATATTCTACGGTGCAACAACAAACAAATTCAAAGAAAAAAAATTAATCAAAGCAAAATGTGCAAATTCACGGTAGAAATTCACTTTCAGCGCCCTTTTCCTGACCGTTAGTTAATACATTTCACCACCAATAACTCACCATGCAGTGGTGTTAATGTGTAACTGCAGCCGTTTGTGGCTGTCAAATTTAATAAAAATCACTGATTTTGATTGATGTGGCACAAGTGAGCATCATCTGGTCCATCTAAAGTGAATTTGTATGTAAATCGTGTGTGTATGAGTGTGCGTTTAAGCGCGCAAGTGTCAGTTTGTCACACGCGTTCAACGCTTTTGTTTGAATATACGCGCATATGTATGGCAAACGCGGCGGCTCTCTGAAGGGGTTAAATGCTGGCTTTGCTAATGTCAGCGACTTGCTATTCGCAGCCTCAGCCTCAGCCTCAGCTTATAGTTTATTGTCTTTCTCTCACCCCTCAGCCAAGTGTTTGCTTGACACTTTCGCTGCCTGTTTGTTGGGAATTGAAACAAATGAAATGGCAGTGAGTAGAAAAACATTAGGCAGCTACTAGTATTTAATTGTATATATATATTTACATATATATATATAGAAGTCTATGTGTTTGTCTTCCTAAAACTCGATATTTAATAGATTTTTGTTGATTTAGGCTCGAATCTCGAATTGTTTGTTGTCATCCTCATGGGGGTACAGCAGCCGGACTAAAGCTAATCGTTTGTGGTTACTAAGAAAACATTGACATATTTACACTTAAGCGCTTACAGACCCTAGCAACATTTATTAATTTTTTGTCTCTCTTCTCTTTGCAGTTATCCTTCATTTGTCGCACACCGCTGATTTGACAACACCGCTGCGCCTGCGGTTTGAGCGTGCGTTCGGTCGTACGCATTGTTGCATAGCGCGCGCCACTAGCGTTGCTACAGCTACAACTACAGCTACTTACTTACTTTGCTGCACATTTGCACTCTGCACTGTCTTCAGTCTTCAGTCAGCTGTTGACTGTCAACTGTCACTGTCACAGACAGCTAAAAGTACTCAACTACAAAAAATTTTGGAAGCGCTAGCGAATAAGTTTCGCGCGAAATATTTAAATATATAAAATATAAACAAACATAAGTCATGTCACGCACAACGGCACACAACAGTCATGCGACGCGGCGGCATCCGCTGGCGTTATGCAACTCTATATTCGTACTCAGCATCGTGCTGTTGCTACACACACATAACTGTCATGCGGACGGCATGCAACATCTCGCGGATAGCGGCGGTGGCGTTGGCATGGGCGGCATGGGTCCACATTCGATGGATGTTAGTCCTGCGCCGGGTTATGGCTTGCCCGCCATACCGAAAGATCCGAATTCACGCTGCGAAGAGATCACTATACCGATGTGTCGCGGCATTGGTTACAACATGACCTCGTTTCCGAATGAGATGAATCACGAGACACAGGATGAGGCCGGCTTGGAAGTGCATCAATTTTGGCCGCTGGTGGAGATCAAATGTTCACCCGACTTGAAATTCTTCCTTTGTTCGATGTACACACCCATCTGTTTGGAGGACTATCACAAGCCGTTGCCGGTTTGTCGTTCGGTTTGTGAGCGCGCACGCGCCGGTTGTGCGCCCATCATGCAACAGTATAGTTTCCAGTGGCCGGAGCGTATGGCTTGCGAGCACTTGCCCGTTCATGGCGATCCGGAGAATTTGTGCATGGAACAGCCGTCTTATACGGAGTCGGGTAGCGGCGGTTCTGGACGTGATGGTTCGTCCGGTAGCGGCTCCGGCGGTTCCGGTGGCAGCGGTGGTAGTGGTGGTGGTGGCGGCGGCGGTGGTAAACGCAAGCAATCTGGTGCCGGTGGCTCAACTTCACAGAAATGTAAAGGCAAAAATTCAAAAAACTGCCAAAATTCCCTAGGAGAAAGAACAAACGTAAAGGATTGCACGTGCTCGTGTCGCCCGCCACTCCTACTCCTGGGGAAGGAAGCGCTGATGCAGCCACCACACATGCATTACCCGTGGTACATGAATTCAACTGTACAAAGAATCGCCGGCGTACCAAATTGCGCGATCCCGTGCAAGGGACCGTTCTTCACAAACGACGAAAAGGACTTCGCCGGCATATGGATCGCCCTGTGGTCGGGTCTGTGCTTCTGCAGCACACTGATGACACTCACCACGTTCATCATCGACACCGAAAGGTTTAAATATCCCGAACGTCCGATTGTATTTCTCTCCGCCTGCTACTTTATGGTCGCTGTTGGTTATCTGTCGAAGAATTTTCTACAGAATGAAGAGATCGCTTGTGATGGTCGCTACTTGAAGGAGAGCTCCGCGGGACCACACTCCTGTACTATGGTATTTTTGCTGACGTATTTCTTCGGCATGGCTTCGTCTATTTGGTGGGTTGTGCTCAGCTTCACTTGGTTCCTCGCCGCTGGTTTGAAATGGGGCAATGAAGCCATCACCAAACACTCGCAGTATTTTCATTTAGCCGCCTGGCTCATACCCACAGTGCAATCGGTAGCCGTTTTGCTGCTCTCAGCTGTCGACGGTGATCCCATACTCGGCATTTGCTATGTGGGCAATCTCAATCCGGATCATCTGAAGACATTCGTGCTGGCACCGCTCTTTGTATACCTCGTCATCGGCACCACCTTCCTCATGGCGGGTTTCGTTTCACTTTTCCGCATACGTTCCGTTATCAAGCAACAAGGCGGTGTTGGCGCTGGCGTTAAAGCAGATAAATTGGAAAAACTCATGATACGCATTGGCATCTTTTCCGTCCTCTACACCGTCCCGGCAACCATCGTAATCGGATGCTACCTGTATGAGGCCGCCTTCTTCGAAGACTGGATCAAAGCGCTCGCCTGCCCATGTGCACAGACCAAAGGGCCTGGCAAGAAACCCTTATACTCAGTACTAATGCTGAAGTATTTCATGGCATTGGCAGTTGGCATTACATCGGGCGTTTGGATCTGGTCCGGTAAGACGTTGGAAAGTTGGCGTCGCTTTTGGCGTCGACTCTTCGGCGCACCGGATCGCACTGGCGCCAATCAGGCGCTCATTAAACCGCGACCGCCCATACCGCATCCGTATGCTGGCTCCGGCATGGGTATGCCAGTGGGTTCGGCGGCCGGTTCGCTACTCGCCACACCATATACACAGGCGGGTGGCGCATCGGTTGCCTCCACCAGCCATCACCATTTGCACCATCATGTTCTCAAACAACCGGCAGCAAGTCACGTATGACATGGAGAGTCAGGCGGAGCTTCAACGATGGGCGGTGGTGGTGGCGGCGGCGGCGGCAGTACAATTGGCGGTGGCAGCGTGCTGGGCGGACACGGTACTCTGATGAGCACAGCGGGTATGAGCAATAGTACGGTTGGCGGCGGTGGTGGTGTTGGTGTTGGGGCTCCTCCTGGCAGTATGATGCACGGTGGCGGTGGCATGGGTGTACCTACACCCGGCCAAATGGGTATGCCTGGCGTTTATGGCAATGGCAATGGTAATGGCGGCGGTGGTGGTGTTGGTCCAATGGGACCGATGGGTGGCAATGGCGGTGGTAATGGTGGACCGAGTACGGCACCCGGTTCGGTGATCGATTCACGCGCGGTGTCCGTGGTCGTTACGTTGCCTGGTGGGCCGGGCGCGCAACACCCCGGGCAGGCGCTGAGCGACTATGGTCCTATATAGTTAATGGTACGACCAGATACAGCGCACTGGGTGTCGACGAGCAGTTTTTCGCAGCTGTAAATGCGTGCAGGCGCTGGCTACACGCGTCGTACGCATTTGCAGTGTTGCATTTTTTGTTCTTTAAATTTATGCACTGCATATGAAGTGTTAATATGTGTTGTAAAGTTACAACAACAAGGCGCCATATTACTTTCTGCTAATTTATAGTTGTACAATAAAAAAAAAAATTAAACGAGTATATGTAATAAAGTAACGAGTAAGAGCAAGCTAAACTATATAATTCTAGTCCATTTTCATTGAAAGAAAAAAGTTAAAAAATAAATAAAAAAAAATAAAAATAATATTATGTGGTAAATATTGAAAAAGTATGAGACAACAACAACAAAGCACAATTTCTATAAAATATCAACACTAAATGAATTCAAGCAAAAAAAAAAATAGTCAATAGTCTTATAGCGTAACACAACCAACTTGCTACAACTTTTTTTCTTAAAAATTAAAAATAAAAAATATTAATAAAATATTGAAAAAATAGCAAATGAAAGTAAAGTGTGTTGCACAGTTAGGAAAAGTGAAGCGATACGAAAAGCACATCAAATGCGCGCGTTAATTTTTTTTCTATAAAAAAATAATTTTAGAAAAAAAATTTCAATAAAAAAAATATTTTATGAAAAAACAATCTATAAACATAATTTCACTTATTCCTAATTCCATATTTCAACACTCTACTCAAATAGACTGATTTAAAATAATATTAAAAAATAATATAAAAATTAAATGAAATAAAAAATAATAATAAAATTTTAAATGTACGAATTGTATAAGCAAACGCAAAAATATGCAAATGTTAACGGTATGCATATGTAAAGCAAGAAAACAAAAACAAAAAACGGTGGAGAAAAGTAAAGTTGAAAAAGGTTTTTTTTTTTGGATTTTTCCTACCACCAAAATTGCGTGTGTAAATTGCCACTGCCAAAAACGCCAACGCCATATTGCATTACAACAATAATATTAATTATAACAATAATAAAAAATTATAACAACAACAAAAACACTACTTATACGTTTTACATAAGAAAATGCATGTAAATTTGCCAGCAAAAAATAAAAACAAAAGTCGAATATCAAAAAGTGTAAAAGTTGTGTTAAAAACGATGAGAAAATATTGTAAACCTTCAAAATGCATTTGTAAAATATATATTTCATGTTTATTTGTAGCATTTAATACGCCTAACTGTATGTAGCGTTTGTATGTAAGCATTGATGAATATAAAAAAAATATGAAAATAATAGCAAAGCACACATTGTGGGTTTTGAAATGAAAAAAAAATTAATCATTAAAAAACAAGAAATTGCACTGAAGAGAGATAATTAATAATAATTAATTTATAAATTAAAATAATTTATAATAAATTAAATGCCAACGAATTAGCGCAAGCACTAAATGTCCAACTGTAAATACTGAATTTTAGTTTTTAATTTAGCAGCGTAAAATGTGTAATTATTTAAGTGTTTATGTGCGCCACGAAATTTATTAATAATTAATTTTTTGCGTAAAAAAAAATGCAAAATTACGAAAGATGAAATTAAAAGAAAATGTAATACGAAAAATTTGATATGAAAATTATGTGTAGAGTGTGTTAAAGCAGGCAAATTGTGTAGACATTTCTTTATTTTGAAGGAAAAAAAGTTTTTTTTTCGCATAATGATTGGAGAGGAATATTATTTTTGAAGATTTATTGGAAGATATATTCATATTTAACAACTATCGAGAATTTAAACACAGTTTTTATAAAAAAAAAAGATTTTTTCAAGAATTTTTTTTTTATTTTGTTTTTTTTTTTTATTATAAAGTCTTTAAATTTTTTCATTTTTTTTTTTATTTTTTTTTATTATTTTTTCAATTTTTTTAAATATTTAAATTAAAATATTTTGAATAACTATTTTTTTACATAATTTAAATTGTTTAATCAATTCTGGCATTTCGAGCTAAGTGTTTTCTAGAAAAAAATTACTTGAATTCAAAAAAAAAATTTTGAATAAAAATTTATTTATTTAAATACTGAATATTTTTCCGCAACTTTTCAAGGAAAAAATGCAAAATGTAATTTCTTAAAAAATAATTTAAAATTTTCTTCCAAAAAACTTTCGTTTTCAAAGAATTCTAACAAAAATTTAATTCCAACTAATTGTTTCCTAGAAAAAAGAAATTTTGTTTTAAAAATTAAAAAAAAAAAACATTAAATTAATCATTTAAATATTGAATATTTTTTAAACTTTTTAAGAAAAAAAAAAGTTTAATTCCTTACAAAATAAGATCAAATTTGTTTCCAAAAAATTTCATTTATTAAAAAATTCTCACAAAAATTTAATTCTAATTCTAAAAAAAAATAAATACATTTATTTAAATACTGAAAATATTTCCGAAACTGTTTAATGAAAAAATACAAAAAATAATTAAAATTCTTAAAAAGTTTGATACTTTTAAACATTTTCATTTTTTAAAATATTCTCACAAAATTCAGTTCAATTTGGATGAAGCTCAATTAATTTCAAAAATTATGCCAATAAACACCAAAAATTCTGAATAAATATTCAACAAAATTGTTTTTCAACTTCACAAAAAAAAATCTTCCAAAATGTTTCACGCCAATTGCTGCACATTTTCCACTTATTTTCATAATTAACATTCAAAAAAATTTAAAAAAAGTTGAAAAAGTATTTTGCATTTTGTTTGCCACATCGTAAGTGCAACAACAACAAACAGAAAATAAATTATAATAAATTATTTATTAACAAAGCGCATACAAGAATTTCCTACTTATTTTTAATAAGTTTATTTGTTTACATTTATAACAACAAAATTAATATAATTAAGTATTTTTGTTTTTGATTTTCGTTTCATTTGTATTTCTTGCTGCCAAGAAACTGTACATAGTTGCATGTAGTCACGCATTAATTATATAAATTAAGTTATAATAATAATTATTTTTTTATAATTTGTATGTATTAAATGAAAAACTATTATGCCAACAAGTAGTTGTGTAAGCAAAGTAAAATTGTAATGTAATTTGCAAAGCATTCAAATTTATTTAAATATTATTAATATTTATGCAAGGCAGGACGGACATTATATGAAATGTTTTAAGTAATTTAGTAGGCTGAAATATTTTTATAAAAAAAAAAATATAAAAATAATTTTGTTGAGTCTTAAAACACTCAACAGCAGCCATTTGATTGCAAACTCACATACGAAATTTTGCCACTTATTTACACTGAACGAACAACTTTTCTCTTGCTTTATTATATGTATTTAAATTTCTCGCCTAATTTAAGTTGAAAAACACACGAAGAGTTAAAATTGTGTATTTTATTTTATACTTTATCTTATAATTATTATACTTTAACGATTGATTATTGTTTTTATTTAAAAATGCTAAATAAAATGCAAACAAAAAATAATTATTTAAAAAAAATATAATTTCTGTTGTTTTTATTTCATTTAGTTTTAAAAAAAAACAATTTTTTTGCATACAGAACTTTTTTATACGATTTTGGTTGATTTTAGTTGATTTCATAATATTTTATATCATGACATTTTTTTCTCTATAAAATATGTAGCATGCGTTTTTTTAATAGTCGTCAATGCAGATACGTGTCCCCATACATTTTTCTCCCATGCACATTTTCACCTCACACCCAGTGCGTACCTACACACCCCCACACACAAATTTATGAAAATTTAAAATTCAATGTTTGCCCGTTCACACCTACGCCCAAACCAGGTGAACAGCATTAATAACAAGATGTGCCCCTAAAAGCATGCTTTACATTTTTCGCGCTGCGATTTTTTTGCGCCGTGTGGGTGTAGCATGTCATACGCACATACAGTGGCTGCACAACCATTGCAAAGAATGTTTGCTGCCTTGCATTTATGTTCGCCCGGTAGTTGGGTAGGCGACTGATTTAACGAAATTTATTTGTGACGACGCTGGCTGCGCGTCATTGATAGGGTGTGTGTGTATTAAAAAAAGGCGCTGCGTTTGCTTTTATTTTGAGTGCGAATTTTCAAATTTTAATGATATTTTTAGGCATATCTCATATCTTGATGAAATTATTTTCAATTTTAATTTTTTTTATATTCAACTATTTTAAGGAAAATTGATTACAATATTTATATTGGAACCGCAATTATTTGTAGAGATATATGAGGGTCCTAAGGCACTCATTTCAATTCTCGTGCATAAAGAGGTAGAAAAGAGTAGAATATGAGTATCAAACGAAAGGTATTTGAAAGGATTTTCATTTAGAGACAATTTGGCATAGAGTTGCCACCTTTTGAAAAAAAGATAAGAGAGTATGGGTATTAAATGAAAGGTATTTGAAGCGTCTTTAATTTAAACACATATTAAAATAGAGTTGCCACCATTTTAAAATTAAAAAAAATTGATATGGGTATCAAACGAAAAGTATTTGAAGCGCCTTTAATTTAGACATATTTTAAAATAGAGTTGCCACCCTTTGAAAAAAATATTAAGGAATATGGGTGCCAAATGAAAGGTATTTAAAGCGTCTTTAATTTAGACATATTTTAAAATAGAGTTGCCACCCTTTTCAAAAAATAAAACTTTACAAAATTTTACAAATACTTTCTGAGGCACATAAAATTATTAATTTAAGCACCAAAATTATTTTTTTTTTATAAACACTTGCACTTGCACACTACGACTTATTCTTATTTACAACATATATTTTTTGTATTTTTTTTCACTTTAATTAAATATTTTGAAAATTATTTTTCAAAATTTAATTGAATTTTTATTCCGCTAAGTTAGGGTAAGAGTCGCCAGGTCGGCGAATGTTGTTCGTTAGTAGTAAACGCGTTCTTCAACCAAACCGTTTTTTGAAAGCATGTTATTATTAAATTAGATTCTAAATACGGAATAAAATAATTATAAAAAATATAAACAGTTTTCTTTAAAAAATATTATTTTAAGTACTAATAATTTAGTTTAACCATTTTTTATATTTTTATGATCATTTTTTACTTTTTAAAATTTCACATCTTATTATTAATTATTAATTTTCCTTCCACACAAAAACAAACAATTCATACGTATCATTAGAACTGCAGCTCTCCACTTCTTCGGTAAGCTTAATGTTAAATAAATAGAATGAAGAAATATTTAACTAGCCAATTTTTATATGATTAAAGCATATTAACGACAAACAGTAAATTTTGTAAAAGTTGATATACGTAGCAGTGAAAACAGGCTTGCCCTATAGTATATAGGAGTATAAATATTAATTAGACCTACTAGATACACTCCAGTGTGCATAGGCATACTTGATACGAAACAAAGCAGTTACAACCCTCCTCATATAATCAAAAGTTGAAGAAGGCAGCATGTAAAATCGAGTGAAATTTGTATTTACTTTACTCCAGATATGTGTGTAGTAGTAGTAGTGCAAATAATGTAGTGTAAAATTTAATTGTTTATTATTATATATAATATTGAGAATGGAAATGCATTTATTTGTAAAACACTGATAAGGGTACCTTAGGCATTTTAAGAAAAGAAATTATGATAAAAAGCACGACAAAGCTACATAGCTAAAAGATTAGTTGGTTATACAAATTACACATATTTTGAAATATTCTTCCTATATATTAAGTGAAAGCTCTGGAAGTCGAATTTGTATATTATTTTCTAAAACAATCCTTTCAAAGAAAGATTTTATACTGAAGAATTTAATAACATTTTTCGTAGAGGTACAAATAATGAAAGCTTGATTGTAGTATGACATAAGGTTTCACCAAATTTCGGACTCAGATTTTTATAATCCTTTTGCAAGAGCAGTGCTTTCCTTGAAAGCTTTTCAAAATGTCAATAAATTTACTAATACTTTTTGTGTTGTATAAATAATGAAAGCTTGTTTGTAATATGGCACAAGTTTTCACTAAATATCTGTCTCAGATTGTTCAGTGTAACAATTTTTTTAAGGTTTGAAATAAATTAAGAACTTTTACCTAAATTAGTTTTCAGTGTACAGTGAAAGCTTACGTTTCTTTAAATCAAAATTCAATTCAAAAGCTTCGAATTCGTTGAAATCTTCGTCTTACACATGCACAGAGAGCTTTCACTTAATTCAGTTATCAGTTGCCACAGTGAAAATACTTCCATTTTATTTTCAAATACTAAATTTTGAGTATTTTCTCATTTATAAAAGCTTCGTAACGCATTTCATTGAAGCTTTCACTCATATATTGATATAAGAATTTGAAAGCTTTCAACCAAAAACCGCGCAATGTATTTCATTGGAGCTGTCACTATATCTATTTAAAAGCTTCTAACTACATTTCTTCTGAGCTTTCACTACATTCTCTTTACATCGTTATTTCAGTGTGAATTAATTGATTGTGAAAGCTTTTAATTACACCTAACTACTTCACCCTTACTACTGAGTAATCTAAATAATGTATTATCACCTAAGCGTAAGCTTAAAACTTGCTGTATAAAAAGCTATTCGATCGGTATCTACATATGGCAAAGCTTACAAGCTTACTTAACTTAACTTAACACTTACAACTGTACATAAATACAAAAAATTTATATACTAGATGCAAACTCTAATTACTTAAGCAAAACTTAAATGCATAAGCTTTCATAAATCGCAACAAATATACGTAATTGAAAAGACGCTGTTTATGTAAAACGTAACAAAACAAAAAAGTAAAAACTTGAAAAATAAAAAAAAAATATATAAAAAAAATATTTAAAATAAATTTAGAATAAGCAAAATGTAATGATGTAAAACAGGTAAATTGTGTATGAAAATATTGCAATACTACACTTACGCAAAAAAAAGTAAAAATACGTAATATATTGGATAAGTAGATTTTAAAGTATTTATGCTAGAAACTTAAGTGAAAAATGTTTTGAAATGTATACAAGAAGTTGGTTGAAAAATATATATGTATATTTAAGTGACAGGTGTGGACACAAAAGTTGAAGGAAGAAACTGTAAATTCTTAGTTTAATGCATAAACGATTACTCGCTACTCGCTAGAAAGGAGATATGTAAGTACTTGAGAAAGTGAGAGATAGAGAAGAGTTCAGCTGACAGTTGATTGAGTCAAAATTTGACAAGCAAACAAATTTATGACGTGAAAAATATTGAGAAAAAAGAGAGAGAGAGAGAGAGAGAGAAGAAATATAAAAAATTATATTATAAGCGCGAGCAAAGCAGCCAGTAACGATTAATGTGTTGAAATATGATTACTTGCTGCGAAAACTAATTAATGTAAAAGTGAAGCAAATATTTTAGCGAAGCGCATGACAAAGCAAAGTAGGAAAGTAATAATTTAAAGCATCTGGTTTCGCAGATTTTAAGCATTTACATTCAATTCAAACATGTATACGATTTAGCAACTTTTTATTTTTGTTTTTTAAGCAAAAAAAATATAATTAAATATTTATAAGTATATATATATTGAGTAAGAGTAAAACCAAAAACAAAAAATAATATTCAATGTGAGACAAAAGTATATTAAATAAAATAAATTCGTTTAATAGCAGATAATAAGAAAAAAGTGAAGTTTTTTGAAAATACGGCGGATAAAGTGAGTATAACGAGTTTTGCGGTGAAAGAAAAATGGCATTAACCTTACAAAGCGAAGTACGAAAGAAACAAAAGGGTTAATGGCAGAAGAAAAGGCAAACCTAAAAATAAAAAATCAGCAGGTATATACAGACATGATAATGTGAGTTATGATATAAGCATAAAGTAGTTGTGAATTGTATTTTGTGAATTTTAATTATTAAAGAAAAAACTAAATGAATAAAAAATAAAATAAAACAAAAAAATAAAATAAAACAAAAACAAAAATGATTAAACGATATTTGCAGTTGAGTCAGTATATTATATATTTACTTATTATGAAAGGTAAGCAAAGAGAGCCAGCAAAAAATGTCGTGAAAAGGGATTACAAAAAAAATTAAAAAATACAAATTTAAATACTTTATTTTATTTATTATACAAAAGTAAGCTAAATAATATTACAAAATGCATTAAGCTAAACAATAAAATGCAACAACAACAGAAGCAAACATGAAATCAAAAGTTAATAGTACGAGCGAACAAAAATAGAAATATAATAAAACCAAAAAAAAATTATTAAAAAAATAAATAAAAAAATTAAATTCAAATAAAAATAAAAATAATAAAATTATAGCATAAACCAAAAACCATTGTAAATGTCAGACAGCAAGTTTTAATTACAATTACAAATACAACAAAAATGCAATTAAAATAAATAAATGAAAGCTGCAGCGCGTTTGAAGCAGTTGAGTCAAGCAACTGGGAAGCGCCGAAAACTAGGCAACACTTAATATGAAAAGCAAAAAATTTATAAAAATTAAAGAAAAAAATATTTTAAAATATTTTTAAAATATATTTAAAATTCATTTCAACATAACCTCAATTTCAGATTTCTGCATATTTGCATTTCGAACAGCGAATTAGCTGAAATAATATTCTGCGTCGCTTTCAAGTTGCTCTACTCAATCACCTCAACCGCGGAGCGCACAAACGCGAACACATACAAGTACATACATAGATTCACGCATACAGACATGATATTGATTCATATTAAATTGAATAGTGTAATGTGAGTAAATAATAATATTATATAATATTATTTTTAATGTGTAGTGATAATGGTAAATACAAAAAAATTCAAAATAGTTGAACATATGTAATAACAGCAACAACAACAAGCCCAAAACAACTCAAATGACATGCAAATAAAGGAAGTAATTACAACTTTAATGCAAAAATAAAAATTTCAAAAAATAATATTTTGTGTAAATTATTTTATTTTTTTTTATACTCTCGCAACAAATGTTGCTAAAGAGAGTATTATAGTTTTGTTCACATAACGGTTGTTTGTAACACCCAAAACTAAACGAGTTAGATATAGGGTTATATATACCAAAGTGATCAGGGTGAAGAGTGGAGTTCAAATCCGAATGTCTGTCCGTCCGTCCGTCCGTCCGTCCGACCGTCTGTGCAAACTGTAACTTGAGTAAAAATTAAGATATCTTGATGAAACTTGGCACACTTATTTCTTGGCACCATAGGAAGGTTGCTTTCGAAAATGAGCAAAATCGGACCACTGCCACGCCCACAAAATGGCGAAAACCGAAAACACATAAAGTGCCATAACTAAGCCATAAATAAAGCTATGGAAATAAAATCTGGTATGAAGGATCGCACTATGAAGGGGCATATTTGGATGTAATTTTTTTGCGGAAGTGGGCGTGGCCCCGCCCCCTACTAAGTTTTTTGCATATATCTCGTAAACCAATAGAGCTATATAAACCAAACTTTCTGCAGTCGTTTTTTTTAGACACTTCCTCATACAGTCCAAAAATTAAAGAAATCGGATCGTAACCACGCCCACCTCCCATGCAAAGTTTAGGTTGAAAATAACTAAAAGTGGGTTAACTCACTAACGGAAAACGTCGGAAACCCTAAATTTCAGATAAAAAATGGCAGATGAAAGCTGCACTTAGATTTTTTTACAAAATGGAAAATGGGCGTGGCGTTGCCCACTTATGGGTCAAAAACCATATCTCAGGAACTACTCGACCGATTTCAATAAAACTTGGTTTGTAATAGTTTCCTTACATCCCAATGATATGTTGTGAAAATAGGCCAAATCGCTTCACAACCACGCCTACTTCCCATATACCAGAACTTTGAAGACAATCTGAATCGTTTACTTTACAATATATAAAGTAAGTACTAGTGAAGATATCGGTGAAGAACTTTGCACAAATACTATGTTAATAGTGTGGCAGCCCCATTCTAAAAATCGCCTAAATCGGACCATAGGTTTTTAAGGCACCACATATCGAACACGAGGACCTCGGTGCTTCTAACCTAATATTATGGTTTCCAACTTTCAAATTGTGTATTATATAATATAAATAAAGTTAAATAAATAAATTGCGAGAGTATAAAATGTTCGGTTACATCCGAACTTAGCCCTTCCTTACTTGTTTTAATATTGGGATGGTAAAATTTCGTATTCGGGAGTATAAGGAATTTTTGTTTATTCTCGTTGGTTAGAAAGGTATATTGAATGCATTGCTTATAGTAATCTCAGAGTATGAAGCATTAATCGCACCAAAAACTGAAACTACGGAATAACTAGAATAGTTAGTAACAAGAATAACTGTTTCTGCTGATTAAAGACAGAAAAATATATGGATTTGAATTTTTTTATCCAGTTGTTACATTATCCTGTTATTATTCCAATCTACTCGTATTTTCCTTCAAGGGATAGTGCCTTAATTACACTATTCGGCACGAGCGACTATTTCTTTGGGTATTGGGCCAAATTATTTTTATCCGGAAGATTGAGTCGTAATTAAAAGAGTGCATTTTCCCTTTTTCGAAGTTAGCCTTCAAAATCGAAATATTCGCCATCGTAGTTTGAAATTTAGCTTACTGGAAACGCCATTATTTTTTATAGTAGTAGGCTTAAAAAATAAACGGACACAATAAATCTTTTCTTCTTTTTGCAATGGTTTATAACATGTTTCGATCAAAATTATATCGCAAATGATATAAGCGATCAAAGTCATGCGGTGAACAGTATAGCACAATGTTTTGGTACACTCTCTGATTTTTTTCGGAATTTGTAGGCAGGTAGTTCGGAATGTACTTAAATATATCGGTTTCATTTAGCTCTTTGAATGCTAATGTAATGTAAGGTAACAACCAAGTTGGAGGCTGTTTCCGAGATTTGTTTTCCATGAATAGTATATCTGTCAATTCGCTGTTCGATTTGTAGATCCCACTTCTTCCATTCAACTGTTTCATCAACTTATAGTTTTACTTCCTATGTATGATGGGATATACATTTTTCACTATTCACAAATTCCATAACTAATGTCTGCAAGCTAAATAACTCAGGAAGGCTGAGGAGTACAAACGTTTTACACTTCCGAACCGAATATGGAAAGTAAAATAACCTATATATATTGATGCTTCAAGAAACAAATAAAAGAATCAGGTAAGGTAGAACAATCGTTCGCGTCGAAAGTAAATTACTTGGAAATTGTTAAGGTAATAAAAATCTATCTTTTGACTAATGGCATTTAATTTTTTAGAAAAATTTACTCATTGTTTAAAATCTGGAATCTTTATACTACGTTCGGACCGATATTGAAAACCTCTTGAAAACACAATTTGTGGATTGTGGAACCAAAGTCGTTCTGACCGTTTTGGGTTTTCGATGTGTTTTCATTGACAATTCACAAATATATTTGTTTGTTTACATTTTGAGCAACAAAAATGGTAAGTTTTAGAATCTTTAATATTTGCTCATAATTATTATTAATAATCGTGTTTTATAGAATCACGACAAAAAATTTTAATAATGAAGGTATTGGCTTTGAAAAGCCAGATACATACCTTGCGCAACGATGATTCTCAAAGAGAATTGATGGAGACTCTTAGAGAAGAGTTGAACAAACAACGTTTAATCCTATTAGGTATAGTAAAGGAACATGGGACGCCGATTAAATCATGTTGGACAAAAGTTTGTATAGGTTTTTACTGATGTAAATGTTTTCAATTAAATATAATTAATTCCAGCAAGAATAATTTTTGGGAACATGAGTGCTATCGAAATGGATCTGTGTTTTTTAAAGAAAACTTTCGTTACTTTAATGAATTATGCGACATCCTTCGGCCTCTGCCGCTGTGAATAGCACACCTTGTTGCTGCAACTCCACTGCCATTTATTCTAAAATGTGGCTATTTTTTCTGGGCCCGCGAAGAGCACACATCTTATTTTGCCACAATTCAATTAGGAGCGCTTCCTCTCTCTCACCCCACGAATTTCTTTTTTAGTACTTTTGTTTTTTCTCCATTCTTTTTTAAAATATAAACAAATATCTGCTGACAATTTGGGATGGCAAAATATGTCTACTAATTATATCGACTAAATTAGAGCAGACATCAATTATAATGAGTGGAATGTAAGTTTTCAAGAAGTTTTCAGCGAAAACTGTGATTTCGTTTGACAGATTTTGCATGGGTGAAAACAGAAGTTTTCGAACGAAAACCCATTTTTTTAATGAAAACATGTTTTCAATGTCGGTCCGAACGTAGTATTAAACACTTGTGAGTTGATGCTCATTTTATAACAAGTAGGGCAATAGCTTAACTTTCGATTTTAAAGCATAAATGTCTCAAAATTTCCTCTTTTGAAGGGTTACCAATTAGGAAGAAATCAAATGTATGCTCCGGAAACTCAAAATGGTATTATTTCGTGCTTAAAAACTTTCATTTTAATAAACGTATCTCTAAAATACTATATACATAATCATTTTGATGAATGTGTTTTCAACTAGAGACCCATAAGGTAGATAAATATGAATTTCCGTATTAGAGTTGTAGACCTGACGTGATCTTAGCTCTTTCTCCTATTGGTCAATCTTTGAAATAGCATTCTGAATTTATTTCACTTCGATACAAATTTGGAGACTTGGACCTTAGATGTTCAATTTAAAATATGTAATATTATTACTAGACCGAGCGGGCCCGAGATCTTTAATATAATTTTTATAATCGACATTTTTTATTCACTATTATTCTATTATTCTACTCGAAATATGAATACGTGGTATGCAATATTCTTCACGTTTTTAGCTGAGATAGTACTTCGTTCAAAACAAAAATATGTATATTTCATTCACAATTCTGGTGTTAACACTTAAGGATTTTTTTATCCTTCGAAACTAAAATGCATACGGACCATCTATGGCGGATTCGATAACGTATATTCATTGTATAATTTTCCGGCAATTTATTATCTTAACAAACAGATATCGTCTACGTAATCTTCTATATGGGTAAATACAAATCTATGGCAATTAAGGTAGGTTAGTCTTAGGTTAGTTTAACTTGGATTAAGTTAGTCAGAAATCTCTAATTGTTCCCATTAACTTAAGTTAATTTGAAAAAATGTGCCACATATGAGTATATAACATTTCCAAGCGACCACTAGATCGACCAAAAATTTAATGCAACTATGTAAAACACTTTTGGGTATAACTACAGCAAATTTACTATTCAGACAGTGGAAATTCCAGCAGACATTGATTCTGACTTTTGAAGTGAACTACTCGTACTGCTACAGAATGAAGTGTCGATACACGACGGCAGCACTTATGTAGTCCGAGCTGATAGGTGCATGTTGTATGGTAGCTGAGAGTATGAAAGCTATGAAGTAGTTCCGCAAACTAAAGCAGCAACAGCACACAGAGCGTGTTGCCATTGATTTCACCAAACGAATTTAAGGTGAAGCATGCAACAACACAAGCGCAAAGAGCGCGCAGTTATAAGCAGAAAAAGCAAAAATAAAAGTACAACAACAACAATAACCAAATAACAGTGACTACAATAATAACTATATAACAACAGCAACAGAAACTCCAAAAACGACAGAAGCGCCAACGAACGCGACATTTTCATGTTGGTCACATCATTTCTTGTTGGTCACAACGCCAAGGTGCACAAGTAAGACACAGCTGCGGGTCCGCAATCACTTTGCTGGCATCAGCAGAAAACTATAAGCTGTAATCAGCAGCAAAGACAACAACAACAACTGCAATGTCGCTGTAGGCAGCAGCTGCGACGACAAGCAAGCGCATAAATTGCAAGAGCAGCATTGACAACAACAACAATAGTAACAAAAATAACAACAACAAAGTAGCAATAGTGCAACAGCAATGACAACACAACCAAAGAGCTTAGTTAACAACACACAACAGTCAAGAGCATTACATTGCAGCAACACCAACAACAACAATAACTAAGCATTTGTTCCGTCCTCGGTGTACACGAGCAACGAATCGTGGCAATCAGTCGCGCAAGTACATGATGAACTCACTGCATCTTCATGTTGAATAATGGCCAAACATGCAGCACATACAACAACGAAGGAGTAGCAACAGCAACAACAACAACACTAGCACTAAACACCAACTAGCATTGCAGGCAGTCAACTACTGAAGTAGTTATTCGAGCACAACCAACATAACAACAACAACAATCGTCTATATGTCAATGCGCCTAGACGCACTTATGTTGCACGCTTGCATCCTCCGAGTCACAGCCACACAACAACCCACAGTTTCAATAAGCGCGCTTGTTCGTGACACTACTTATGGCTGCGACGTAGCCGTCGGTGTACGTACTTATGTCCTCCGCCATGCTATGTCGAGCTGCCTACTTATCGTGTTGCCACAGCCGTCGTCGTCCTCTTGCTAGGCTGGCTGTAGTCTGTAGTGTTTGCGAAGGTGCAACAACAACGGCGAAAAGGCAGCAAAATCAATTAAAATTATTGGCAGTTTTCGCCTCGAGGCTATTTTAAGCGCGACAAGCGGTCATACGAAACTAGCCGAAGGTGCTCGCGTGGTTAACGCTTGAACGCCGTAGTAGATCAGAATCAAGATATACACCAAATGACTCAAACGGACGTCTCGAACAGTGGGTTGCAAGGAGAAACCTTTTGGTTAGAAATATAAAGATGAATTTAGAAGAGGAAGCCAAATGCTTTTCAGGAGAAGCTTTAACTCCTGTAAATTGAAGATGATTGAATTTTCTGTAGAACATATATTATGAATCTAGACACTCTTTGTCATATTTCCACTGGTCTACTACTAAAGATTATATGTATAAATTCAAACTTGTATCCCGTCCTGATGTATGGATGCTGAAGCTTGGACGATGACAACATCCGATGAGACGACTCTTGGGGCTTTCGGGAGAAAGGTTCTACGCAAGATTTATGGTCCTCTTAACATTGACAACGACGAATACCGCAGACGATGGAACGATGAGCTATACGATTTATAAGACGACATTGACATAGTTCAGCGAATAAAAAGACAGCGGCTACGCTGGCTAGGTCATGTTGTACGGATGGAAGAAAACACTCCAACTCTGAAAGTATTCGATGCAGTACCCGCTGGAGGAAGCCGCGGAAGAGGACAACCTCCACTCCGGTGGAAAGACCAAGTGGAAAGTGACCTGGCGTCACTTTGGTGTTTCCAGTTGTCGCCAAAAAGCATAAAAGAGGAATGAGTGGCGCGCTCTGTTGGATTCGGCTATAATCGCTTAAAGCGGTTCCTACGCCAAATATATGTATATACATATAACCGTTGGATAAAGTAATAGAAATTAATCGGATATACTCCGAAGCGTTTTACGAAAGTTCTTCCATCTTACAAAAACCACTGAGACATCAAAGGAAAGATATCGACTGTAATTTTAAGGATACGGGATTGTAAATTATAAACAGTAACTAGATGCCTCTATTCTTGACCAATAATTTGTCTTCGGACCCATTTGACTGATGTAGTTCGAATGATTTCTCAAAAATATTTTTCTTCAAATAACTGTGAGCGTTGAAAAAAAGTTTTCATTGGACCTTTTTTGCTCAAGAGACGTAAGACAGAGTGGATATTTAGTTTCTGGATTAAGAAAAGTCAAAGCCAATTATTACAAAAAAAGTGTCGGAGTTTCATTTTATTTTGGTTCACTGACAGGTATATAGTATATGTCTCAATGTATATTTTGTAAACAAATTTTGGTGCGAATCTGACGGAGCCAAAACTTCGATTAAAAATAGCGAATGGTTCTGATCTGAGGCGTCTAATGCTAAGACGGTGGCACTTGTGCACAGTTTTCTGTACTTTATCGATAATATTGCAGAGGAACTTTTACTTTACTACACCAAATAAATTTTGCCACTTCACTTCAAAATAACTCTGCAACATCTTCCATGTACCCGTAGCGATAATCTCATTGAAAACTGCAATTTGCTCAATGTCGCCTAAAATCGAAAAAAAAATTTTTGGATCACTGACGATGGACAACTTAAAAGCTTTAAATTCGTTATAAATTCTTTATTAAAGAAATGAATTTTGAGGTTTGACAAACTCTTTTTGAGATTGAGACTATTTGAAAGAATTTTCTCTAAACTTAAAATCATTACGACTTCCACGAAATGTAACCAGATTATAAATAAATTCGTATCGTAATTATATGTAGGTGTTCACTATAAACGCACTTCACTTATACCCAGTCTTCATATAGAAATCGATTTATATACAGTGGAACTTCCATAACTCGAACTTCTATAAGTCGAAGATCTTTATAACTCGAACTTTTGAATTGGCAATAGAAATAAAATTGCTTACAAATTTCCTTCCATAAATCGAACTTTTCGACCAGGGCATAATAAAAATTGTAAATTTTACTATCAAGGGATAATTTTAAAGGAGTCCTTATATTGATATGGAGGCGAACAAAAACTTTGATATTGCACTTATGGATTTCATAAATCGTATAAAAAAGGCATGAGATACAGACGTCAAGAGCCAAACAATAGCAAAGTGCATCAAACAAAATTCAGTATACATGTTTTAATGCATTTAAATAAAACTTTTTCCGAAGTAAATAACTAAAACTGTGGGTAAATCTATATTTTATACTTTTTTGAAAAATGTATGTTTTAATGAAAATTTCTATAACTCGAAGTTTTTTTGTTGATTATGGTGATTCAAGTTAGAGAAGTTCCACTATACAACCCACAGCTGAGTAACCAAATAAATTTTTCAAGAATTTCTGAGGCTACTATTTCGAATTTGGAGGCCTACTACCCAAAAAATTATTAGGTCCAATACGCAGGAAAAAAATCGATTTTGCCGTGCAAGAGTCAGAACACTGTGCCATATGCGAAGATTTCAACACAACCAAAAGAAGTTTGACCACAAAGCCTCTCGACGCCGTGTGACATGATGCTATTGGAAAAGACTTACATATTATGAGTGAACGTGGGTGCGGACTATAATTTCGATGACAACCGTGAAACCTACGAGTAGCAATGCACAGTTGCAAAGGAGTCAACATGAGCACGTTTAACAAGGAGTCGTGTAACACTTATCAGCGTGGCGACATCGCTACTTTATCGGCGACTCATTTCTATAAGTTTTGTGGCCACGAAACGCGAACTGATTGAATACTAGTGATAAATAGGATGAAAGGTTATACAAAAAACACAGTGTTCTTTGGTCAAGAAAATATTTGCCGATTTTACTATTTACACGTTTAACTACATTAATTACAAGCACTTATAAAAGAAAAATGTGATTCGATTCGATTAAATTGTATAAAAAATAATATACTAGTCATTAAAAGAGCTTTCAAGAGCTTTCGCGAGCTTTCAGAGCCATCAGAGCTTTCGACCAACGAAGCTCCTCACCTTATGCTTTCATCACTAACCGCTGAACCTCTCAACCATATTGTCGACTGTCAATTTCATTGCTATTTTTCTCACAATTACAGTCTGCACCTTCTAGGCGTCCATTTTTCGAGGTTAATATACGTATGCCTTCGGCGAATTTCGGAAAACCGGCCATGGACTCTCTCAGCGTGGTCATCATCACCGGCAGATACATGAAGAAGTCCTTCACATGTGTAAACATCATGTTGTAATCCATTGGGTAGTTGTTGTTGCCGCGGAAGAGATTACCTAAGGTATTGCCAGGACTACCGTTGCCGCTCGCAATGTTGCTGTCATTGTAGTCGATGTCGTTGGGGGAGAGCGGTGGTGCCGCGTGCGAGAGTTGCAAGTGCACTAGTCAAAAAATAGAATATTCACTCATATTTATATGCATAATTTTCTTAATGCAGAAGAACTTAGTAGACTTTGTACTCACTTAGCAAAAATAGTACTAATAAACGTCGGAATATTCTTGGCATCATATTCGTGTCTGTGTTGATACTTTTCGCAGCCGTTTTTTGTTGAAATATCACTTTGGTTTCACTTTTCGAAGTGGTAATCTTTTTTACTGCAGTTGTTGCTGCTGTTGCTTTCACAGAAATGGCCATTACTCCACTGCACTTGGGTTTTTATAAATTTCCAAGCACTTTTCTGCCAATTTGGCACATTTTTATTTTCATGAATAATTAACACTTCTGGTGAAGTTATTATATAGGGTGTTTCAGAATAAGCTTTTGACAAAAATTCATTGGAAGGCGCACAAAATCGTGTAGTTTATGGGAGCTATGTACATCAGCAGAGCAAAAAATTAACTCTCTAAACAAAAATTAATATCTTATACAAAATACGAGGGATCAATTTCATAATAGTTTTTTATTACTTTTCATGGCATCATAAGATAACCCGTCCCAGCTTTGAACAGCTTACGTCGAACACAAAGTTAGACTAAAATTTCTTTAAAATCTTAAAATCATCAAAATCTAAAAATTGTTTTCACTTTCTAATACAAAACGAAAATTCAATAGCCACTTAAAAGTAGCTCAAGAACTACAACACCCTTCATTTATTATAAAACTTCAAGATCCGAATGATTTGAGCAAAGATTTAAGAACTCTCATTTACTCATAGTTTTAGTACTATTATCAGAATATTGACATATCTTTGCCTTCAATTTGGTTAGTGACTTGATATTATCTTATATAACAATTTTATCCACTTTCGTTTAGGATGATAATTTTCCATATTCTCTATTAGAATTTCGAAGTACCTTAAGAAGTACTTAAAAAGTTTTAACTAGGTCAACGTATTTAAATATTGCTCTATCATCCCTAATTAAGCACCCTTTATATTATTATTTCTTACAATAGTATAATTCTGCATATTGTTTCATTTCAATATCATAACGTAAAATAATACTAATTGACCTAGTTCCCATTGGTTTTATGTGATTTTCACTCATTCTTCAATTCACAATGTTAATGGTCATTTTCAGAAAATTGTAGGTGGTATCAAGAACCTCGAGCAGGTGTTTTATAATTATAAGGGTGATCTGAAAAAATATTCAGATCGAAAATAAATATTTGCAAGGAATGAAAGAGATGCAAAATACTAGTGGACGTGGTTTGACCTACGCTCATAGTATAGATTCTGCTAATATAAAAGGCAATGGGGAAGAAAATTACATTTAAAAAACACGTGGTAAAACTAGTCACCTTTCTAAAAGCTTGTGGATAAATACCAAGTTCTCTTGAAATCAATAAGGAAAAACATAGACCATTTAATATTATTATATCTAGAAACAGTAATTGATCTTTCAGTGTATATAGAAATATCCATGGTTTATCGAATGGTTTGAAATGCAAAATCTTGACTTGGTTCTCTTACAAATATAACATTAATATTACTCTGAAAATATTTATTATACGTGGTGTGTTCAAAAAATAACGGTAATTTTCGTTTTTGAAAAAAATATTTATTAATTCGTCTACTCCAATGTTGTCGCCTTTAAAATAGTCCCCATTCGATACTTTGCACTTATTTCAGTGCTTCTTTCAATCGTCGAAACACTTTCCAAACTCAAATTTTGTGATAGACTTTGGCTCTTTCAGCAATTTAATCTATGCTTATCTAAGGATCTTTTTTTTTTTGAAATAGGAGTCATATCTACCGAATATGGCGGCTGGGGCATCATTACTGTATTATTTTTAGCCAAAAATTCAAGAACAGCCAAGCTCATAAAAATACGCCTAACCCTTGAGGCTCTACAGCAATTAATACTGATGAAATATTTTGTCTTACTTCAGGGGCAGGAACAGGATATTCAAAAATTTTTTGAACACACCACGTATTACCGCAGAACATTAGACAAATTGATGGGTATTTAGAGAACTCGATCCTCTATATATAATCACATTAATCGAAAAGTGGGGCACCGCACTTTATCTACTCATAACTCTTGAATATCGCATAGAACTCCGGTTAAATCCTTGGTTCATGGGAATTGGAAAACATTTTACGGATTCAGACTAACATCAATATCGCCTCTCATGTTCCCCAGAAATGGATGTGAGATATTAGTTTGTGCATCCAAAGATAGTCGGATCCACGTAATAGGAACCAAACCAGATTTCTTTCATTTTAAAATTATTTGGGTTATTATTTGCTGTCCCAAAACCTGTCTGATTTTGAAATTCTGTTAGAGAAAAAAAAATTATTTTAATTGTAATTACTCAGCGCCCTTGTCAATGTCCTGTTTTAAGCCAGGCTTCCCATTTATTTCCATCCATCTATTGATTAAAATAAAACATTTCGTTCCAAAGTAAATTAATGCGTTGAATTTCACACATACATACATACATTCGTACTTGTATATTGGTATATTGGCTGCGATCATTTAAGCATTAATGCCTCGTCACAGTTTTACTCCTTAACTATTTGAAATTTTGTAAAATTTTCTAAATTTGCCATCTTCCTGCCTGCCCGACAGCCTGAATCACAACCTATACAGTCACATGTATGTATGCGTATATCTTCAACGCTCGTCAGCCACATCTACATCCTCATCAGTGGGAATAATCTCGAATGACAGTGATTGATGTTCACGAAATTTATGTGATACATTACTCGATGGCCCTCACCACCCTTTCCATTAACTAATACAGCGCCTACAGCTTTCGATTCATCAGCGGGGAAATGACAATAGAAAACAACAAAAACAACAAAATTGACTGACAGCGAAATTGCGATTTTAGTCAAAAGTGAATTTAAGCTTTTATTGTGGACAATTTATTCACATTTTTTCATTAGTTAATTTGTTTATTTGTAGTTGTAGTTGAAATTTTGGTATCTTAATGAATCTGGAATAAAAAATTGTATTTTTTTTTTGTATTTTTCGCCTTCATTTCTTTCTCAAAATATATTTGCTCTAAAATTCAATGCAGATTCTCTCAAAATGTAAAAGTCCACCCGAAAAAAGAATTAAGCAAAATAAATAAATAAATCACACTAAATTGAAGTGATGATTTTGATTAATGTTGATACAAACTGTTGACAATTGTTTGTCATTTGCGTTCCACTTTCGCTTGCAACTTGTGTTGCTGTTGTTGTTCACACTATTTAAGTTTCTCAGCATTCTACACGAGTGTAAAATGTAAAAGAAGCCAAAGTAATCATTTGGTACTGGTGGGGAATTTGTGTGTAATGTAAAGCAAATATGTTGTTGTTGTGCATGCCGACTGACTTGAGTGTCTGAGTAATTACACTGCTCCTCGAGTGATTGAGTTATCAAATCCCATTTGAAGAGGAGCGTAATTTAGCTAAGCATTCGTTATAAATGATGCTTTGCAGAGTAACAGACGCAATGAGTTGCTTGTTAAAATTAAATGCCTTTTCCGTTAAGTACTTAGTATATATTTACACTTTTTTCATACCAACATTTGACATTGGGTGTGATTCAAGGATGGCCAAACTAATTATTAAATACACAGTCTGAATATTCCGTAGGATAATATTTCGGAGTATTTTCAGAGCTCTACTTCAGACGAAACAACCACTGGTGAATGTATAAAAACGACGATGCAGTATACAAAAAATTAACAGTAAATTCTGGATAGAAATGAAATCCACCAATCACTCATGACATTATCGAATATTATAGCAAGCGAAAGCTCAAACTGCATGAATTGAACGTTGAATTCGGCATCCACCCTCAACGACTAACACGGCGATGTAAACTGACGTTGAGCAACACCAAAAGCTCCGTCAGGATCGGGAAGGACCTTTACGAGCCGTTCGATACCAAACTAGGCTTCAGACAAGGTGACTCACTATCGTGCGACTTCTTCAATCTATTGATGGAAAAAATAATACGAGCTGCAGAGCTAAATAGCGAAGGTACAATCTTCTATAAGAGTGTACAGCTGCTGGCGTACGCCGATGATATTGATATCATTGCAAATACCAACCGCGCCGTTTGTTCTGCTTTTTACAGACTGGATCGGAAGCGAAGCGAAGCATATGGGTCTGGTGGTGAATGAGGACAAGACGAAATGTCTCTTGGCATCAAACAAACAGTCAGCGCACTCGCGTCTTGGCTCCCATGTCACTGTTGACAGTCATAACTTTGAAGTTGTAGATAATTTCGTTTATCTGGGAACCAGTATCAACAACACCAACAATGTCAGCCTCGAAATCCAGCTCAGAATCACTCTTGCCAACAGGTGCTACTTTGGACTGAGTAGGCAAATGAAAAGTAAAGTCCTCTCTCGACGAACCAAAATCAAACTCTACAAGTTGCTTATTATTCCCGTCCTAATGTATGGCGCTGAAGCGTGGACAATGACAACATCCGATGAGACGACTCTTGGAGTTTTCAAGAGAAAGATTCTACGCAAGATTTATGGTCCTCAGAACATTGGCAATTGACAAATTGATTAACAAATCAAACTATCATATACAAAAAAGTATTTATTATACTAAGTACATTATTCAGATACAAGAAAAAGCTTTTAATTATTTTCCTGAGTGTACACGTCATTGCAAATTAAATGGAAAGTGCAAAAATTGATAAAACAGCAATTTTGGTTTTGCGATCTCAGAACTTGACTACTACTACTACTGTCAGTATTTCCCTTCAAAAATATCCAAAGACTGGGTCCGAAGAGGGCTACTGTCAAGGATAAGAATTTGGAACCGTTGAAGACATTAGAATCGATGTTCGGAAACTGAATGGATCCAAAATCAGTACACGGATTGTGCAAGCCTCCAGCAAATTAGTGAACGTTTCTATAATTCATGTGTCAGAAGTACCGTTAAGCAGAGGGGACCCTACTGATCTGGGGGTGTTTTTCTTATCATGGTGCTGGAAAGTTGCCCTTAATTGATGTTATGAAATACCAACAGCACATGGAGAACATGGCCCCTTCAATTGAAGAAGACATTTCCTATTTGAACAACGTAATTTTTCTGGCACCATGCCATCGAGCCAAATCGAAATATTAAATGAAGACATTTTGGTATCTCTATCTCAGGGCGCTCTCCACGTGGTCCCTCCAACGGAGTGGAGGCCTTCTCCTTCCTCGGCTTCCTCCGGCGCGTACTGCATCGAACACTTTCAAAGCCAAAGTGTGGACAACATGACCTAGCCAGCGCAGCCGCTGTCTTTTTATTCGCTGAACTGTGTCAATGTCGTCGTATAACTAGTACAGCTCATCGTTCCATCGTCTGCGGTATTTGCCGTTGCCAATGTTCTGAGGACCATAAATCTTGCCCAAAATTTCGAAAACTCCCAGAGTCGTCTCATCTGATGTTGACGTCGTCCACGCTTCTGCACCATAAATCAGGACGGGAATAATGAGCGACTTACTTTTACTTTTCAATTGCTTACTCAGTCCATAGTAGCATCTGTTGGCAAGAGTGAGTCTGCGTTGGATTTCAAGACTGACATTATTATCGGTGTTGATGCTGGTGCCTAGGTATACGAAATTATCTACAACTTCAAAGTTATGACTGTCAACAGTGACGTGGGAGCCAAGACGGAAATGCGCTGACTGTTTGTTTGATGACAGGAGATATTTCGTCTTGTCCTCGTTCACACTTATTTGCTTGTTCATTAACCATGACCATAAACAATACTATAACGATGCCCCAGTCTTCATGTTCGCCAGACATGACTCCGTGTGATTTTTTTCGTATTTCCAAAAATAAACCTTAATAACCGAATACCTTAATAAACCTTAAAGGGTCGTCGTTTTACAAATATACGAGAAATCGCTAAAAGAGCTATCTAATCTAATCCAAAAATCGAGTTTGAAAAGTGTTTCGGCGATTGGCAGAACCGCTGGCAAAACATATTGAATGGGGACTATTTTGAAGGCGACAACATTAATGTAAAATATATATTATTCCAATATTTTTGAACTGAAAAAGTAGCACAAAATACACTAAGGATAGGATAAACACAAGCACATCTCGACTACTTCCCCATTAACGTATTAATATGGAAATACATAACTTAACTTAAATTCCTTAAATATGCTTATATGTACATATATATGTTTGGTCATTCACATTTGGCATGTGTAATTCGTATTTGCTACCGAAATTGTTTATTTCAGGTATAATGTGTGACCTGGTACAGATTGATCCTTCTTTAAGCTGACAGTACGACATTGACATTGTCTTGTCTTATATGCTTTTGTTTGCGACACATGCACACATGAGCGCCACACCTACACATAAAAGATTTGTTGTATGCGTGTGTGTGTTTTTGTTTGTGTGAATATGTGCATGACTAGTAGACGGTAGGGAAAAGTCCCTCAGTTAATCCCCGAAAATTGATTATATTCTTAAGAATCTTATTGCTCCCATTCATTCTTAGCTCCTGTTATTACTTTCCATTTCCAGCATCCTTTTTGCTTTTTACATATTTCTGCTTGCATATACATGTATTAGTATACACATGTTCCATCGCATGTATGACTTCTGTGCGAAAATCATTTGTAGGGATTTCAGTTAAATATGACAATTACAAATCACTGCAAGGTGTTGTTTGTTTATCCTCACATGTAAAAGCAGACATACATACAATTGTATGTATTATTTCGGCAAACTCCTTACATTTATGCACATTCATACATATAGTATGTATAACTGTTTACAGTTATACATACTGACCAATGTGTGTGCCCTTAGCTGGATAAGAACTTAAATGGTTTTTATTGCTCACCTTCAGTGTTGTTTTGTGTTTTGCGTGTACTCGCTTTGTTGTAGAAAGGTCCGAATCGGCACCTTTGCGACTTCGCAAATGTAATTATTTTTGCCGCTAAGCCACATAAAAGCTGGATTATATTCAATTCTCAGACTTTTAATGGTACTGAAAGGATGTAAGAAGGTGAGATTTTATTTTTATTATTTTTTATCAAATAAACAACTAAGGAAAAATGTTAAAATATAGATACATATTCACATATTTGGAAATATTTTTTTTCCAAATCTAGTACAGAATAAAGTGCATGAGACTCAATTGTTAAATATTTAATATTTTTATACTCTCGCAACAAAAGTTTCTATGAGAGTATTATAGTTTTGTACCTAATTATAGATTTTTCAAAAATACGGTGGGCTTTATTCCGCATATATGTATTGGTTAACATGTGAGATATCACCTTACAGGTGAAAATGAATGAAACCGTTCGTATGAATATTAACCGAATATTCATATAGTTGTTCTACTACGATTATTCGAACAGTTGTTGTCCTGCTGCGACAATTCGAATAGTTGCTCTGCTGTGAGTTTTTGAATAAATGAAAATTGTTTGAAATCCAAGCAGCCTTAGATTTTTGTTTGTTTTTATGTTCAATTCTGCGCATGTTTCGTGAGTTCCACTTTTTTTAATAAAGATAAGAAAATGAATGCACTTGCACTATTTTGGCAAAAAGTCATGTTTGCCAGGAGATAAGTGATTGTTTTTCTGCTTGACCTATTAAACAATATGAAAATATTCAAGCTTGATTAGGTTTCATATATAATTTTTAAGAGATTATAAGTGGTAAAAAATACCAAAAAGTTCAAATTTCAAAGAACGAAGGTTACGAGTGGGTATACAAAAAATAGTACAGATTCCTAATGACATCACGCGAAAATTGTATTTGCGTAACCGGAACTGGGTGTCATAGCGGAATCGCTGAGAACTGCAGAGCGGTTGAATTGGCTAAAAGGGGCACCCGTCATTCTATTTCACCATGCTTGGAAAGTGTTGGGGCTCCGTTGTCCTATTGTGATCTAACACTGGATCAGTGGACCTCTGGCGAGCTTTCTAAGCGCTTTTTAACAACCAAAACCTGCTCGGTCGCGAGATTTTTTTTGGACTGGAGTAAAGCTCGGGACTCAAAGTGGTTCACATTACCGCAATATGGAATGGAAGAACTAACCGGACACTGCTGAATAGGCATACATGCGATGAAGCTAGGAATCCTGCCATAGCTGTTTAGAGAAAGGCGTGGTGGAAACAATAAGTCATTTCCTCCCCCACTGTCCAGCGTTCGCAAGACTGAGGTTGGAACGGCTCGGTAGATTAGTTATTAACCGCCTCATAAAATACGTGATATGCTCAAAGCGCTACCCCGATACATAAAGGTCTTCTTTGCAGTACATACTTAGGAGTATTCAGGCATCACAACTTGCACTTTTAGCTGTCCATCTATTTTAGTGTTGGATCCATCGCGAAACCTTTCGCCAAGCTTATATCCGGCCAAGCGTCCGGCAGCATTTCCCCGTATTTTTTGGATATGGTTTTTATCGCTACAACAACAATAAATGTTGCAATTATACGTATGACTCAAATCTCATCCGATCCTTATGTTTGAATAGACTGTTTTCTCCGAATAATTTTAGAATTTTAATGAAAATTTCGAAATCTCTTCATATTTACCCGACGTAAAAAACTAATAAAACTTCAAAGGCTGACCGACTTTTAACAATTATCTTTATTAATTAGCAACTGTAAATTTAATGAAATTTACTTTCAAGTATAGTCTTTACATACATACACATGTAATTCCACAGATCTCGCGACCTTCTTCTTTTTGAACTTTCCTACTAAATAAAACAGTTTTTCTGTTAATTTGCCGCCACGAAATGTAAACAAAAGTGCTCCCTACAACCCGGCCCTTATCACAAAACTGCAGCCGGTAATCGTTTAAATGACACTATACGTTTGCGTAAGTAAGCGTTACATTAGTTAAATGTTTGCGTTATAGCGGTATTTTTCAATTATTTTACTTTTTTTCACTGCTTCAGAGATAATTTTACTCAACAACCGCCTACACCTTTAGACTCTTGAGGTTGGAGGCGCTAAAAGATGCTGTTTTCAATTTTCCACCGTTAAAACACAGTAAATATTTGTACACAGCACACAGACATTACACTTGTAACTATCTTCCAAACTGTAAAGCAGTGTAACAAGCATTTGAGGAGGCTGCTTGAGCGGCTATTGTGAAGGTAGTTGCTTTGAAAACCTGTGTACATGCGACATTCCTTAGAAGTAGGAAAATTAAATTTATAAAAATTAATGTAAATAAAACGAAATGCATTGTTTGTGGGGCGCTTGACGCAGTCTTCAATGCATGCAGTGAAATTCAAATAAATGCAGCAACAAATGGCACTGAAGCAACAGTAGTCAAAAACAATTTGTCGCTTTTCTTTGAATTAAATTTTAATTTATTTGTTTATTTGCTATGTGGTATTCATTATTGTGTGGATTTGTTTTTGTTTTTTTCTTTTTTCTTTTGTAGCATACAACTTGTTAATGTTTTTGTGTTTATTTTGCACGTTTGTTTATTTTCCGCCGACCGCTTAAAGGTAAGACTCTAAGCGGTGTAAGTCCTACAAGCAGCTGCATGTATGACATTACTTTCGCTTTACTTAATTTCTTCTATTTTTTTATTTTTTAGAGGCGCGCGGGTAACGTTATTTGTGGAGATTACAACCAAAGAACAATGTATGCCCTTTGACACTACCGTTTCGTTGAATTCGTAAGCGGTTGGTGTTTCACTATTTCACTATTTCACTTTTATTATTTTCATTTAAGCCACGCGGCACAACAAAGGCATTGAGTATACATTTTAATTAAACTCGTTTGCGCTACTGCGCTTCCAAAGAAGTGGTAGCTATATGTATGTATATTATTGTAATATTTTCGGTAGTTTGTAATTAATTCAAATCCAATCCATTTCAATCGATCCTTGTCACATTAAAACGCAATTTCAACGAAGTTATACCACAGCATTCAAGCTGCCACAATAGCAGCCCTCTACAGCTATAATACCGTCTGTTAGTTTTATGAAAACTTAATTAAAACAAACACTTTCATTCAACACTCAACTCGTCCATCAATATGGCATACGGTCACAACTAATCCTTGTGACAGCTGTGATACTTGCAATACTTACAACTATTGCTGGCAGTGACTCCTTCATACTGAGTAAAAAGATTTTTTGCTTTGCCGGAGCGAAAGTTTTACTTGATATTACTTCCAACAATAGTTTTACACACATTCGTGTTTCTTTTAAATCACTAACACTCTTCACTTAATGTATTTTTAATACAACACTCTCCTGTCTATAAGGCAACAACGTCCACAAAACTTTATCACTTTAGAAATATGCAATCAATCTCCTTTCTGCTTAAGTGTAGCAGAAAATGCAAATGCAGTTGTTTATGTGGTTGTGCATATATAAAACTATAAACTTTTGTTACTTTATACAAATTAATATTCAATTAAAGCCTTTTTTACTGACAACTTCAAATGGCGATGCGCGCAAAAATAAGTAAACAAGCAAATGGTGTGGGAGATTGTCAAAGTATTTTTCTCCTTCTCCTGCTTTTACTTTCTGTGGGTGGGCTGTTTAGTGGCTTTAAAACTTTTACGAGTTTAACATTGTTTTTATAATAATAAAAAACAAAAAAAAAGAAATATTTATGCATCTATGTGCATTCCTGTCAATTTTGTTAAATTTCGAATGTCGCTTATTTGAATAAATATTTAATTTTGCAAATTTAAACTTCTGGCTACATAAATATTTAAGTATAGTACGTCTGCTCGGAAAACTATGATTTATGTGCGAAATTTCAAATTTTTACCTTAGGAGATAAAACTATACAATTTTGGAAGAATACTGTGCAAGGGTAAATGCAGGCATACAAACATATACATATACATACAAGGAAGTGTGTGTACTGTCAAAAAACTATTACCGGTGCTAGCGCTTATATGAGTACTATATATGTATGTAAATATATTAGCAAGGAAAAATTTGTAGCATAAATCAAATTCTTGTCACACAGAGGAACAAAAATATGAATAGGAATATGAAAAAAAAATTGCAGGATTTGAGTTTACCAATTTGAGAAAAAAGAAATACAAAATTTCGAATTTAGAATATGAAAGTTACTTGCTCTTAGCAATATTAAAATTTGATAACAAAAACTAAAAATATAATTATTGTATTGAAATTTTGAGTTACTTGGACCTCTTAGTTACTTATAAAAAAGAGGTACCCTGTCGACGGGAATGGATAAGATACGCAGTTGAAGAGGAGAATGGCAACTCCATATATACCGACGGAACGGTGGTATACTCCACGGATCTTGACATCTCTCTTTCTATCTGTCTACCAAATTCAGCTAGCATCTTATAAATGGAAGTACTAGGTATAGAGAAGGCCTGTGGAGCTCTACTGAATAACTACGAGACTGATAGAGAAAGTAAATGTACGCACAAACAGTCATGTGGCAGTGCTTGCTTTGGAGTCGCCATTAATTAATAAGAGCGCAGTCAACAACTGCAGGAAGGCTTTGAGCTTTGGTTTCCCGGCCACAGAAGCATTTTCTGAAACGAAAAATCAGAAGGGGAAAGGGAAATAGCAAATATAGGAGCTTCTCAGAACAAAACTAAAGCAGAGCAAATGCCCGACAGGAACTAAGAGCGATTTCTTCACACACAGTATGAACAAATTGCTCAGGAACGATGGAAATCGATAACCATATGCAAAAGAGCAAAGCAGATTTGGTGTAAATATAACAGAAACAGAACCAAAGACTTTTAAATAAACGAATAGGGAAACTGTTTTCCACTTTTTCTGTTAATGCCCACCCTAACACAAACCAGACATACAACTCCTGGGATGTCCATAAAAAGTATAACGGAAATAAGTAGTTTCATTGAAAGCATCAAATAGTTTGACAATGAAACGAGATCACAATTATGTTTCAAATGGCGAATATATCTCTATTTGAGCTGGAATGGCTGAATTACTACCTATCGCTAGTTCTCACTTGGAATTCTTCAAGTTCCCAAAGTATAGAATATCGATCAGGTAGCTTAGAAGAGCGTATTATCAATAAGTAAACTAGAACTATCTTGACGAACTGGCGAGGTCATGTTGTCCGAATAGACGAAAACATTCCAGCTTTGAAAGTGTTCGATGCAGTACCCGTCGGAGGAAGCCGAGGAAGGGAAAGCCTCCATTCCGTTGGAGGGACCAGGCGGAGAGCGACCTGGTTACACTTCGGATCTCCAACTGGCGCCGAACTGCGGGGGAAAGAGAGGAGTGACGCGCTATCATCGATTCGGCTATAACCGGCTAACCGGTTTCTACGCCTATCACACACATACATACATAAAATTTAAATGACAAAATACAACAGGATCTTCTCCAACCAACCCACATCTAAGCCCATGACAATCATTATATTTAGCAAAAATACTTCGCATTTTGTTTTTAACACACTAACGTTTAATTTTTATAAATCCTCTTGTACATTCATATAAAAGTAACTACCACTAATATTTATTTTGTGAGGTCCGAGTAAAAACATTATCTACGTTTCCACCTAACAACCCGCCATCGAAATTATGTAGCGCCAACTCCTTGGCATCATCGTCCAACACTGTCTCCGGCCAATACTCCATATGGGTTGACGCACGCATTCTGCGCAGGGACTCGGCTATATTCTCGTCCAGCATTCGATCCACAATGCTGCCCTGCTCCAACATATGCCGCATTTTGAGCTCCTCCGAACGGCTGTGATTGCGCTGTTGTGCTAGCGAATCGCCGGCTCCACCATCATCATTAGCAGCTGGTTCGTCATTGTTGCTATTCAAATAATGCACCACTTTTTCCCGCTGGTCGCCCATTTTACATATCTCACAACGCTTCTCCATGAGACGCGTCTTCAATTGCTGCATTTTAATGCGTTCCTGTGTGATAGCCATGCGCTCTTGTGAGAGATTCACCTCCATCTCGTCTATTTCGCGCATGCGTTTCTGTAGCAATTGCATCTTCATTTGGAAGTTTTGCTCGGCGGTGCGCGCTTTTTGTAGCGCTTCCTGCGATTTATGTTCAGCCATACGAAATGAGAGTGTTTCCTGTTGTAGTTCGTCTTCCTTGGCGCGCAGTGTATTCTCTTTGTCGATCAGTTCACGTTTATATTGCTCCAGTTGACGCAATGACTTGTGATAACGTTCGCGCTCAACATCCGCTTGACGCGCCGCATCTTGTGCCACTTTCATTACGGCATCCATTTCTAGACGTTGCTTCTCCATATCATGTCCAGAATGTAGTTTCTGTTCTGTCTCGATTTTAGTACGCTCCAAGTAGAGACGTGCTCGTTCCTCCTGTAAATCCACAAGCGCGCGTTGAGATTCAACTAATTGCCGCTCTTTGAGTTCCTCCAGTCGTTTCTCATCACGCGCTATTTGTTCGCGTGCAAATTCTTTCTCTTTCTCGAAGGCTGTTTTCTCGGCCTCAAGCGCTGCCATACGTTGACGCAGCAGCCAGTTCTCATCTGCCGATTCTTTAGACAACTTATTTAGTTGCTGCTCCAAACTGCTCACCAATGTCATTAGACGCTTTTTCTCTTCGTCTGCAGATTCTTCGTTCATCTTCAAACGTCGTTCGGCGTCTTCAAGTCGTCGTTCACGTGCCTCTAATTTCTTCTCCTTTTCCTTGTGCAAAAGCTCAAGTCGCGTTTGTACGTCATCGCGGAGTCCTTGCAAACCACCACTTAGATTCTCCAAGTTACTGGAGGCAGCTTTCAACATCTCCATGTATGAGCCATTCTCTTGTACTGCGGCAAATTCAAGCATTTTAGCTTGCCGCACATTCTCCAACATGCGCCTATGCTCTTCCCGCAACATTTCTATGTCGTCCTCATGCGATTTTTTTAGCTTACGCAACTCATCCTCGTGATCTTGTTTCAAGTTACCGTAATCCGCTTCGTTTTCTGATTTTAATTTCTGCTTTTCGTTTTCCAATGTCTCCACTTTTTGTGTGTAGTGCTTCGTAAGCTCCTCCAGTTCTAATTTCAATCTCGTTTCAATTGAATTTGTATGGTTTTCGACGACTTCGAGTTGTTTCTTATAAGAACGTTCTATAAGTTCGATTTCTCGTTCATAGTTGACCTTTTGATTTGCCACCAACTCTTCCAGACGTAATTTTTCCAATTCCAAACGTTTGATATCAGCCTCATGTTGTACCGCTTCTAACATGACGTCCGGCGGCGAGACCGGTCTAATGCGGCTGTGGCTGCGACTACGACTGCCGCTGTTACTGCGGTTGCGGCCACGCCGTTCATCCAAAGTTCCAGCGGCGTCATCCGATTTCTCAGGTGTGCCATCTGGTGAACCGATGCGCTCACCTAAGGTGTCAGTCTCTAAATTTGGCTTAGTCGGCGGTAAAGGCATGGACGGTAACAAGGCAGGTTGTGTCATCAGGAGTTGTATATGTGAGTTGATTCGTTGCTGTTGCATCTTGATGTGATCCTCCATTTGTTGTTGACGTTGTAGCTGTTGTTGCACTAGTGCCTGGAACTGTCGCTCCTGTTGTTGTAGTAGTGTTTCTTGCTTGCGCTGCATTTCCAGTAGAGCGCGTTCTTGATTCTTCATCTGCGTTGCCAACGCCAGTTGAGATTCCTGCTGTTGTAGCGCCGTATAAGCATTCTTCATTTCCAAATTGTGTGTATTGAGCAGGAGTATATTTTGTGCGGTGCTGTCGCCAGTTGTTGCAGTTGTAACAACTGGTGGCATCAATAGCGTGTCTTCATGGATTTCTGTTGGTTGCACATGAACCTCATTATCAGGCAGCTTTAAAATGTCCACCGTTTCTCTTGCGGTGCTGGCTGTGTTAGTAAGCGATGTAGTGGTTGGCGGTTTCGACATGCGTAACGGCGTGTCTGGCAAGTTATCAGACTTATCAGCAACTTCCGCTTCCGTGTCCAAACCCAGCCAATCCGCTGTAGTGCCACGTTTTCTAGCTTTTGGCGTAGACATGCCCGATGTAGAAGGTTCCTTTTCACGTTCTTTGGTGGCGCCACCAAAAAGTCCTAACGGATCGGCTGTCACTACATTCGAAGCACTGGAACTGCGTCTACCTGCCGATGTTTTTGGACGTGGCTGTGTTAGCAACACATTCGAAGTATCGGTGGTGGTGTCTGTTGATTGACGCGATATGGTTGGCTTGTCTGTATCACGACGCACAGACGTTGGTTGCGCGGTGGCGGGTCTTTTAGACTCTTTAACACTCGAACTTGCAAACAAATCGTCCAACAGATTCAATTTACCGCCGGCTTTTGGTTTTTGTGGATCGAAACCCAAATCATCATCGTCGTCATCTTCTAGCAAATCTTTGGAAGTCTTTTGTTGCTGGTTGGTTGTACGTGGCGTGCTAGTTGTTAGTGTTGTTGTTGGCACAGGTTGGCGTGCTTTGGCCACGGGTAGCGCTGTTGATTCACTCTCTTCTTTAATGCCAAACAAATCATCTAATTTATTTTTTCCTTTGTTCACACGATTTGTTGTCCTTATGCCTGTGGGGTTGTCGAAGAAGCTATCATTTTCCAAACTATTATCGCTAAGCAAATCAGCCAATGGATCATCGCTGAAAATCATAGCTGTCAAAAGTGGGCTATGTTAAAATAATGTTAATAAAGCACAAAAACAAAAAAATTATAAGAATTTATAAAAAAGCAAATGAAGCAGAATTTGAAAATTTTGTTACCTATGCGGAAGTGTAAATGTATTTAAGAACTTAAAGATGACAGCTGTAGAAGACGCATCCGCTCAACTTCAAGCCTCAAGTAACGATTGTTAACTTACCAAATAATTAAACTCTCTGTTACCGTCTGCTAAATGAAATCGGCATTCTGCAAAATATGTGTGCTACGCTTATAAATCAAAGTGCACAAAATATCTACTAAATTCGAGTAATACACAAAAATTATTAAACTAAACAAAAATGTTTGGTCCGCGTAAAACTACCGTATCCTAGCAACGTTTGATGGCCACTGTAAAAACTCAAGCTGTTCAATTGAACGCACTCAGTGCTGGTATTATACATACAGTGGCTCCACAACTGCACTAAACAGCTGTTTAACCTACAAAAATAAATTGTAAATATTACGAGTTTGCTGCTAAAGCTATATAAAAAATATTAGTTTTTAAATAACGTTTTAGTTTGATTAAGAAAGAATGCTACGCACCTTACACACATTAAAAACAAATTGCAGCCGCGCGTGTCGTCTACGTTTCCAATCCACAGGCGGAAAAAGAAGTGCAGACGCCGGTGAAGAAGCGCGGAAACGCACAAAGTCAACGCTATATTATTTAACTGCTGGCGGCATTTTTGTCGCTGGTGCCAGCTATGCGGCAGTGCCACTATATCGCATGTTCTGTCAGGTGAGAGTTGTTTTAAAATACACAAAAGTATGAATATAACTTTGCTTCCACAGGCGTACAGCTACGGTGGCACAACCTCGCAGGGGCACGATGCAGATAAGGTAGAGACAATGCAAAAAATTGAGGATCGTATATTAAAAATACGTTTTAACGCGGATATTGCGGCCTCGATGCGTTGGAACTTTAAACCACAACAATATGAAATCAAAGTAGTGCCCGGCGAAACAGCGTTGGCGTTCTACACAGCGCGTAATCCCACAGATCACCCAGTTATTGGTATTAGCACATATAATGTATTGCCATTCGAAGCTGGTGCATATTTTAACAAAATACAGTGTTTCTGTTTTGAAGAACAGCAATTGAATCCACATGAGGAGGTAATATAATCCAATTTGTTTAATATTCATATTCTATTTATTTTGTGCTTATAGGTGGATATGCCGGTATTCTTTTACATCGATCCGGAATTTACAAAAGATCCGAAACTGGAAAATGTTGATACGATAACATTATCGTATACATTCTTTGAATCGAAAGAAGGTTTAAAATTGCAAATGCCCAACTATGCACGTCCTCATGTAGCGTAATGAATACTTTTTTAATATTGTTTTAGCATATTAAGCATGAACGTCTAATAATACTATTTATTGACTGCCTACTGACTACTACTGTAAATAAAAATTATAGTTAATACAATCCTTTTGAAGAAAATAAACAAAACTATAGCCAAATACCCAAACGCAACCCTAATTTAGTTACACAATTTACAAGCCACTGTGGCAATAACAACACATGTTTTTCATTAGCATTCTCCATTGTCTTCCGTAAACGACTGTACAACAACAAAGGAACTGTGTTTCGATTTGTTTATGATAAGAAACGTCATATTTGCTGTTTGTCTGTATGCGGTTTCTGATTGCTAGCGTCTGTTTCAAGTAAAATGATGCCGCTGCCGACAAGTAATTAAAACTCGTATATTAAAATAGATTTTAAGAGCAAACGCGCATTTATCGTCTCAGAACGTTCTGCGCTGTAGTGGTGAACAAACGTATGGAATAAAGTGCTGTGCTGATTTTTAAACTTCATACTAGTAAAATCATTGTAGAGCATCGTTGCGTTTAGCTTAAAGATGTGCAAATTCGCCGTTTATACATTGCTGTACGCGCTGTGCTCCTATTATTGTAGCGCAGTTGCGACACCGGAAACCGGCAAGCCATCGCCGACGCAAACTGTGCCAAGCCTCGATGAACTGTATGAATTGCTGCCGTCCGATTTGGGCGATGAGCCACCCACTGTGGTGGTGGCGCTTTTGGTACGCAATAAGGCACACATCCTACCGTTGTTCCTGACTTACTTCGAGAGGCTTAACTATCCAAAAGAGCAAATCGCATTGTGGTAAGTAGGTCATATTATAGTATACACACATTCTTCACTGATAACATTTAATTTTTAATTGTAGGATACGTTCAGATCACAATAACGACGCGAGCACTGAATTGCTGCAGCTATGGCTTAATCACACTGCTGCGCTGTATCACAGTGTCGATTTCGTGCATGACGACAGTGTGCAACGTCATCAAAATGAAAGTACACCGAACGATTGGCCGGCTGAACGTTTTCACTATCTCATAAACTTGAAAGAAACAGCACTGATTTATGCTAAGAAGATCTGGGCTGATTACATATTTGTAAATATGAATACATACACAATCCTTTCCATATATACTAACTGCTTATTTCTGCTTTTATCTCTACACACAGTTCCTTGATGCGGATGTGTTATTGACACACGCTGACACACTAACGCATTTGACTAGTCTACGTTTACCCATCGTTGCGCCAATGCTACTCTCCGAAGGATTGTACTCCAACTTTTGGTGTGGCATGACACCCGATTATTACTATCAACGCACTGACGAATATAAGGAAATCTACAATGTGAATAAGGAAGGTGTTTTCCCTGTACCAATGGTACACAGCGCTGTGCTGATAAGAGTGAACTATCAGGGCATGCGTTATCTAACATTTAGTCGTGAACGGCTTCTTGAGCAACAACAAAACGATGTCGAATGGGCTGCACATGAAGGGTTCACGCCATGCCGACCATACGATGGCCCCGTTGATGATATTATTGTTTTGGCTACATCGGCGAATTGTTCGCGTATACCCATGTTTATTAGTAATAAACTACCATCTGGATATTTAATGCAACCGCTGGAAGTAAATGATGGTTTGGAACAGGATGTGCAACAATTGATTAATATACGCGCAAATATCGTGCATGATCAAGGTGAAGTGGCGCCAGTCAATGAATATTTCGAGAAATACGTCAGTTATCCGAACAAGTGAGTAGACAATTTTACTTAAATTCTATTTGCGATATTCGAAAAAAATTTAATTACATTTTCGATGTTCGAAAACAAATTAATTCTATTTTTGATATTAAAACAATTCGAACAAAATGTGTTGATAAATTTTATTTTCAATATTCGTAAAAAATATTATAAATTCTGTATTCGATATTCGAAAAAAACATTACAATTATATTTTCGATATTCGAAAAAGTTATAAATTCGATATTCGAAAAAATATGTTGATAAATTGTTTTCTATATTCCAAAAAAAATTTAATTATAATTTCGATATTCGAAAAAAAGTATAACAAAAAATTCGGGAAAAAATAAATAAAATTTATTTTCGATATTCGGAAAATATTATAAATTCTATGTTCGATTTTCCAAAAAAAGTATTATTAATTAAGTTTGCGATATTCCAAAAAAAAATTAATTATAATTTCGAAATTCGAAAAAAGTATAACAAAAAATTGACAAAATTTATTTTCGAAATTCGAAAAATATTATAAATTCAATATTCGAAAAAAATATGTTGATAAATTAAGTTTGCGATATTCGAAAAAAATTATTATATTTTCGAAATTCGAAAAAAATATAAATTCTATATTCAATATCCGAAAAAAAAATTTGTTATTTTTTAGAACCAAACTCACACTGGATCACATTTACATGATAAATCTTGAAAGACGTCCAGAGCGACGCGCCAAAATGGAGAAGCTCTTCAATGAGATAGGCTTAGATGTAGAATACTTTGCTGCCGTTGATGGAAAGTATGTTCAAACTGAAATACATTTTTACTTTACAGTACTACATTAAAAATAATTACAGAAATTTAACTATTGAGCAACTGGAAGAGCAGGGTATTAAATTCTTACCTGGTTATGAGGATCCTTATCATCATCGTCAAATGACAATGGGTGAAATCGGCTGCTTCTTGAGTCACTATCGCATTTGGGAAAAAATCGTTGAGCAAGAACAAAATGAAGTGCTTATACTAGAGGATGACGTACGCTTCCAGCCATACTTCAAAGATAGCGCGCTACGTGTGCTCTCGCAAATACGCAGCGTTGTTGAATATGATTTGGTGTAAGTTTTGGAATAAAAACTAAAAACAAAAAATTTATATTTAAACCATATTTTATTCACCAGTTACTTTGGTCGCAAACGTTTGAAGGAGGAAAAGGAACCTTGGGTACAAGGCGCTGATAATCTGGTGCATGCTGGTTACTCCTACTGGACTTTGGGCTATGTTATATCACTGCAAGGCGCACGCAAGCTGCTTGCCGCAAAACCGTTGGAGAAACTGCTGCCAGTCGATGAATTTCTACCGATTATGTTCAATCGTCATCCGAACGAAACTTGGAGCTCACACTTCCCACAACGTGATTTGTTAGCCTTCAGCGCTGCGCCGCTCATACTTTTCCCCTTACAATATACCGGCGAATTGGGTTACATTTCAGACACAGAAGACTCAGAGGTGACCTCAGCCGTGAACAGTGATGTTAATGTGCATTTGAAGAGCGATCGTGAATTGGAATTTACATATGTAGAACCGAAGCAGGTTGTAACGCCAAAGCAAGCAGAAGATGAATTATACGTGGATTTGGTGAAAGATAGCGATGGTAGCAGTACATTCAAGCAGAACTTGCATTTATCCAAAAGTCATGAAGATCTTTGAATTCGCAGCATTGCTTTAAACAATTAAGTTTCCATTATTATTAGTAGAACTGCCACTTAAATTGCCATTGCTATATACTAATGTATATGTATATATCATTTTATATGTTTGTATGCATCTGTGTGCATGCACATCCTTTCAAAGTGCCTTAATAGTTGTAAAATTTAAAACACGAAGAAAAATCCTACAATCCTTATAGTTATAGTTGTATCCTATATATATGCCATTTATACGCGTAGCTGTGTACTAACTCGAATACTAATGTTAATTTTTCCACCAAATACTCGACAAATTAATTAATAATATACATTTTCAAGCAGACATAGTGAACTTGTTTGGCGCGTTATTGAGTTTATGTTGCTCATCAATTAGCAAATGTACGACGTAACAACATGCAAAACACTTAACTTAAATGAGAAACTTATGAAATATGAATATATAATTTTCCTATTTCATGTGAAGCAGCACGTGCGTCTTAGCGGTTTTGAAACGGGTTCATAGCTGTTACGTTGAGTGCTTGTGTCTGGCCGGTAGATGTTTGAAAACAGGTTCACTTAACATGCTATTAATGAAACATAAAATATACTAATAAGTTGTTCATTAATGCTTTTGTTGTTGTATTAATTTAATAGTTTTGAAGCTCATGTGTTTTAATGCTTAAAATTTTATGTGTCTTATATTTGCTGTGTCGCTTTTGATTTCGAATATTTAAAGGTTTATAAAAATACTGTTAGCTATTTAAAAAAATATGTAAATGTCAATCATCTTTTATTGGTCAAAAAGCCAAAGCTATTTTATACCAAAAAGTGTATGCACCAAATTTTTCAAAATAAAACAAGTAATAAATAAAAATCTTACTTCATTTGAGTTAATATTAGTTATTATAAACACAGCATTTACGTTTTAAATATGTCTTCTCTCGAAATCGTTTTTTTTTTTTGTTTTTGTAAATTACACGAAGTACCGATTTAAATCCAACTACAACAACAACATACACTTTTGCTAATTCAATTCAAATGCAGTAAATATAGAACCCCCAAAAGTATGCTTATCAATTTATTCCAATATTGCTTTTCAACTTTAGTGATCACTCGCCACCTACTGTTAAATATTAGAAACTACACTTAAGCCAGCGATCAGTGCTGACCATCTGTACGCTATAATCATTTCTCATTGGGTTGGTGAGCGCATAGCGGCAAAAGAAGAAAAGAGATAGCAATATTATTGCATAGCTTTCGAAGGTAAGAAATTCAAAAAAATAACGGGACTTTTCACTTTTTTCAGGTTAGGAGAATCCGATTTTTTTAATTTTATTTTTTACGTTGTTGATATACAGTGTAGAGCTCTTGGTATTCGACCAATCGATTAACCGAATTAACCGAATAGGCATTATTCGAATAATAATATTCGGTTTGCACTATTCGGATAGTCGTCAGTCATCGACTATTCGATTAACCGCTCATTTCCGACTATCCGGTTAACCGTTCGTTGTCGACTATTCGAATAGTGTAAGTTCATTCAATTTCTATTTTTATTGAAAAAAGTGAAACACAGGAAAAATGCGCACAACTGACATTTTCACAAATAAAAACAAACAAAAATCAAAGGCTGCTTAGATTTCGACAATTTTCATTTATTCGAATAGTGACAGTAACATTGCGACTAAGCGAATAGTACTAACCGGTTAATATTCGTACGAACGGTTACAAACCGGATATTCGCATAATCGGTTTTCAGGTTAATCGAATAATTTTAAGATCCCGAATACAGTGGCTCACGTAATTGATCACGCTTTTGTTGAATAGTCATTTCTGCTTTCATTCCGTCGTACATACGCAGTCAAATATAAATCCAACTGATTACTTTTGTTGGTTGCTGTTTAAGACACCGTTTTAAGTAAAATAAATCGTTTCAGATCGGATGGGCGCGAATGGACCAGAAGAGGCAAGGGTGCAAAATTAGAGGTTCATCACGCATAAGCCTATGATGTAGTTTGAGGGAGGCTCCATTGTGGTGTGTGGATGCATGAAGACCAATGGTGTTGGTAAGTTGTCGAGAATTGAAGAACGAGTCACGACAGAGTCTTATAATGAGATTCTGCGCAGTCATTTGCTTGGCACTGTAGGTGACTTAGCTGAAAATGGTTTTCGAGATTGTCTTCCAACAGGACAATGATCTGAAAAACACAGCAAGACAGCAAGATTCGCAAATGAGTTCTGAGCAGTAATATTAGTACGCTAGATTGGCCTCCACAATCTCTGCACCTAAACTCTATCGAGGACATGTGGAGTATATTAAAATAATCGGTAGCAGTTTTTCCACATATTTTTCTGCCACCAACCTTCACTTAATTTTGCTTAGATATCTCACATATTATATACCGATTATACAGTAGAAAGTCCACAGGATATTTGAGAATCCATATATGTGATATATGGGGGCTAGAAGAAGTTTTGATCCGATTTTGCCCATTTTCGGAGCCAAACGTTTATAAGTAAAGCATTTCCTCAGGATTTCTCTACATCTGAGAGATTTACCTATATTTTTAATAAAGAAAAGGTTGCATGCGCTGAGATCCTCTTCTTCTTCTTGACTGGCGTAGACACCGCTTACGCGGTTATAACCGAGTCCAAAACAGCGCGCCACGTATCCCTCCTTCTGGCAGTTTGGCGCCAATTGGTTATACCAAGCGATGCCAGGTCCCTCTCCACCTGGTCCTTCCATCGGAGTGGAGGTCTCCCTCTTCCTCGGCTTCCACCAACGGGTACTGCATCGAATACTTTCAGAGCTGGAGCACTTTCATCCATTTGAACAACATGACCTAGCCAGCGTAGCCGCTGTCTTTTTATTCGCTGAACTATGTCAATGTCGTCGAATAACACATACAGCTCATCGTTTCATCGTCTGCGGTATTCGCCGTTGTCAATGTTTAAGGGACCATAAATCTTCCGCAAAACCTTTCTCTTGAAAACTCCTAGTGCCGTCTCATCGGATGTTGACATCGTCCACGCTTCTGCACCATACAGCAGGACGGGAATGATGAGAGACTTGTAGAGTTTGGTTTTTGATCGTCGAGAGAGGACCCCGTATTAGTTTTGCGGGGATACCAAATTCAGACATTGCGGCATAAAGGCAGCTCCTTTTCGTGTTGTCGAAAGCAGCTTTAAAATCGACAAAAAGGTGGTGTGTATCGATCCTATTTTCACGGGTCTTCTCCAAAATTTGGCGCATGGTGAATATCTGGTCTGTTGTTGATTTTCCAGGTCTAAAGCCACACTGATAAGGTCCAATCAGTTTGTTGACGGTGGGCTTTAGTCTTTCACACAATACGCTCGACAGAACCTTATACGCGATGTTGAGGAGGCTTATCCCACGCTAATTGGCGCAAATTGTGGGGTCTCCCTTTTTGTGTATTGGGCAGAGTACACTGAGATTCCAATTGTCAGGCATGCTTTCTTCCGACCATATTCTGCAAAGAAGCTGATGCATGCACCTTATCAGCTCTTCGCCGCCGTATGTGAATAGCTCGGCCGGTAATCCATCGGCCCTCGCCGCCTTATTGTTCTTCAAGCAGGTAATTGCTATTCGAATTTCTTCACGGTCGGGCAATGGAACATCTGCTCCATCGTCGTCGATTTGGGAATCGAGTTCGCCATCTCCTGGTGTTGTACTTTCACTGCCATTCAGCAGGCTGGAGAAGTATTCCCTCCACAAACTCAGTATACTCTGGTCATCAATAACTAGATCACCTCTGGGGGTCCTACAGGAGTGTGCTCCGGTCTTGAAACCTTCAGTTAGTCGCCGGATCTTTTCGTAAAATTTTCGAGCATTACTCCTGTCGGCCAGCTTGTTCAGCACTTCATACTCACGCATTTCGGCCTCTTTCTTTTTTTGTATGCAAATGCGTCTCGCTTCCCTCTTCAGCTCTCGGTATCTTTCCCATCCCGCTCGTGTTGCGGTCGATCGCAACATTGCGAGGTAGGCAGTCTGTTTTCTCTCCACTGCGAGACGACAATCCTCATCATACCAGCTGTTTTTTTGACTTTTCCGAAAGCCAATGGTTTCGGTTGCAGCTGTACGTAAGGAGTTTGATATGCCATCCCACAGTTCCCTTATACCGAGATGCTGATGAGTTCTCTCAGGGAGCAGGAGTGCAAGTTGAGTAGAAAATCGTTCGGCTGTCGGTTGTGATTGCAGCTTCTCGATGTCGAACCTTCCTTGTGTTTGTTGACGTGTGCGCTTTTCTACACAGAGGCGGGTACGTATCTTAGCTGCTACAAGATAGTGGTCCGAGTCGATGTTGGGACCACGAAGCGTACGCACATCAAAAACACTGGAGACATGTCGTCCATCTATCACAACGTGATCGATCTGGTTGCGAGTGATTCGATTCGAGGACAGCCAAGTAGCTTGATGGATTTTCTTATGCTGGAATCTAGTACTACAGACGACCATATTTCGGGGACCGGCGAAGTCGATAAGCCTCAGACCGTTCATGGAGGCTGAATTTTCTGCCAAAGGCACCTTGTTTACCCACCCTAGCGTTGAAATCGCCAAGCACGATTTTGACATCGTGGCGGGGGCAGCGCTCATAGGTACGTTCTAGACGCTCATGAAAGGTATCTTTGATCAGTTCGTCCTTCTCTTCCGTCGGGGCGTAGGCGCAAATCAGCGATATGTTGAAGAACCTCGCTTTGATGCGGATTGTGGCAAGACGTTCATCCACCGGGGTGAATGCCAGGACTCTGCGACGGAGTCTCTCTCCCACCACAAATCCAACACCAAATTTGCGCTCCTTTATATGGCCGCTGTAGTAGATGTCACAAGGACCCACCTTCTTCCGTCCTTGTCCCGTCCATCGCATTTCTTGGGTTGCGGTGATGTCAGCCTTGAGTCGTATGAGGACATCAACCAGCTGGGCAGAGGCACCTTCCCAATTAAGGGTCCGGACATTCCAGGTCCATGCCCTTAATTCGTAGTCCTTTAAACGTTTGCAGTGGTCGTCATCAAAATTGGGGTCTCTCATCCGAGGCTGTTTCTTCCTTTTCATTGGGGGGTGTTTTTATGTGGTAGGTCCCAAAACCTAACACAATCGCATACGCGGGTTTCGCCTTCTCACTTTAGCTCGCCTCCAAACGGATGTCTGTTGGCTACGCAGAGGATACTTGGTCTAAGACCGGAAGTCGTGAGCTGCTTGAGCCACATGTAAAAGAATCGTTCCTGGCCACTCCCAAGTGAATGACAGTCAGAAATTTTCCTCACTTATGTGAACTTCTACATATGACTCCATCCTCCTGATCGATATCTGGGCCTTAAAAAGTTATAGTTCGATTTTTAAACGGGTGATGTCACACTATATATGTAGTATTTGTTTCTTTTCGATATCTTCACTGGTGCTGAATTTATATATTGTAAAGTGATCGAATCAAAATCCAAAATTGTGTTACCAGGGAAGTATACTTGGTTGTGAACATTTTCATACTATACCATTGGGATACCATGAAATTGTTACGAACCAAAATTCGTTGAAATTAGTGTAATAGTTCCTGAGATATGGTTTTCGACACATTGTCAACTTTTTATACCAATCTGAGTGCAGCCCTTCTGGTGTTTTTCGTTAGTAAAAATAAAAAATTGTAAATAAAGTACGTTTAGTAGTTTTCAACATAACATTACATCCGATGTTTTTCCATTTTCATGTTGTGTATTATGGTGCCTAATAAAAATGAATGTGTTGATATAGCTTAGAAGTTTATGTAAAACAAACATTTCTGGGTTCGGTCTATCACAGTTAAACTGTATACTTTAATACACATTAATTCTGCATAATTCCACTTCATTATTATACTATTTATTTAAAGATATGCAGACAAATCCACTTTCATATGCATAGCAACAGTAATAGATATTGCACTCACAATATTATGCATATAAGTAAATAAATATTTTTCATTTAACACACGAGCATGTCTCTATAAACGAGTATAAATCATTTTAAACCACATTAGCTTTTTATGCACACTGCATTTACCGTCTGTCAACAATTACAATATACATTAATCCACAACTATTAAATTAATTGATAAACCACAAACAATTTCAATTCCACACTGCTCGTAATGTATGCATTTGATTGCGAATAAAAAATTAACATTTACAACCAATTATTACTGCCACTTACAAGCCAACCAAACGTGTATTGAATTAATGAGAAAGAAAAAATAAAATGAATTAAAATTGAATGTGGAAAATATGACATTTCATTTAACACGTTCGCCAAACTGTTGTGCTCACCGCATGACTCGTTACTATTGCTGCGAGTAAAAGAATTAATGTAAATAAAAGAGGAATAATAAAATGCAAGTCACTTTGCGTACATAGAAATAACAAATAAAGATTTTTCTTTATTTTATTTTAAAGTGCAGCAGCATTACATTTATTTGGTGCCTAGGTCAATGTTAAATGTATATAAATGCAATTTGACATTGACTTTGACCGCTGCAACAGCTAGCTAGCGAAAAGTGAATGCACTGCAAATAAGGTTCACAAAAGCGATAAATGTTTTGTTGTTTTGTTCTTTTATTTTTTGGTAGCCAACTGAGTATGTAAACAAAAACTAGTTTGGCTACATGCCAAAGGTGCACAAAAGCAATTGGCACTTGAAAGACATGCAATTTTGTTGAGTGAAGAAAAATAAGAAAACAAAACAAAACTAAGCTGCATTTAAATGGCATGTCATGCTCTTTGCAGTTAATGTAAAGTTGGATATTAACCAAAGACTTAAGCAAAGAACTTGCAGCAACAAATACTAAGTGCTATTTACGCTTAAGCGCTTTACTTAGGCCGTAGCGATAGCACGCATATAAACATTTAAATACAATTTGCACAGCACGTGAATTCATGTTTTTATTTCGCTGGAATCAGAACAGGTTCTCAGACTTAGGTATTGTGCGTGTTAAAACTACACTGTGCGACAAATTTTTTTTATTTTTTTGGTAAATTACTTATATTTTATAAGAATTGTATTATGAAACATTATTTGTTAAACTCAAATAGTATTTTGGTACAAATGATCGCACTATGAAGGGGCATATTTGGATGTAATTTTTTTGGGGAAGTGGGCGTGACCCCGCCTCAAATAAGTTTTTTGTATATATCTCACAAACCAATAAAGCTATATAAACCAAACTTTCTGCAGTCGTTTCATTTAGCCACTTCTTAATACAGTTCAAAAATGAAAGAAATCGGATAATAACCACGCCTACCTACCATACAAAGGTTAGGTTGAAAAATAATAAACACTTTTAGTACGAACACGTCAGAAACACTAAATTTTACAGAAGAAATAGCAGAAAGAAGCTACACTCAGATTTTTTTGATCATCGCCCACTTATGGGTCAAAACCATATCTCAGGAACTACTCGACAGATTTCAATGAAATTCGGTATATAATATTTCCTTGACACCCTTATGACACGTGTGGAAAATAGACGAAATCGGTTCACAACCACGACAACTTCCCATATGACTCATTTTTGAATTTCATCTTATTCCTTCACTTTATAATAAATACATAAGGAACTAATGAAGACAGCAAAATAAAACTTTACACAAATACTGTATATGATCTGTGGCAATGCCCCTGGTATCGAATATGAAGAACTCAGTGCCCCATGGTAACTTTTCACAAATTTCGGTAAATCTCTCAGTTATCTTAATTTATTTCAGAGGAAATATTTTTCTTCTAATAGTGTTTCTCTGTACCAGAAAAGGTTAAAATCGGGCCATAGCTTACCTTATATATGAATATATCAGAATACCTAATTATAGGATTTTCAAAAATACGATGAGCTTAATAGCTTATAAATCGGTTATTATGTGAAATATATTTATGCCGAATATATGGGTCAAATTGTGTGTTTTCTTAATAAAAATATAGCAATGAATTGCGTGAGTATAAAATGTTCGGTTGCACCCGAACTTCGCCTTTCCTTACTTGTTTTACTCTTGACTCAATCACTCGAAAATAATTGGTTTAATCCAATACCCAGCCAAGTATTGTACACTGTTATATATGGAGAAAAGAATTAATTGTGTTCTTTTATAGCAAATAATATATAGTTGATTTTCCAAACCTCGAACTTCTATAACTCGAAGCTCTCCATAACTCAAACTCTTGAATTGGCAATTGGAATCAAATTGTATACAAATTGCTTTAGATAACTCGAAGTTTTTTTGTGGATTATGGTGATTCGAATTAGGGAAGTTCAACTGTACATGTATTTTTTATTATTAAAACAATTTTTGACTCGTAAATAAGAAAAATCAACTACCTGATGTCTCAATTAAAGAGACAACTTATAAAAAAAATGACTGACCTAAGCAAATCCCAATTTATTTACACATAATTTCTAAATACACACTTTTCTATAATTCGTTCCCATTTACACAGCATAAACCCACTCTGAAATGACACCTGAAATATTGTTCAAATGATTATTTGATTTGCTACTTATGTACTGACGTCATAACAATTCAACTTCATTCTCTAAACTATTTACTTTCCTTCGAATTTCACTAGAAATTATCAAGTGTTCTTCTGAAATATTATATAAATATACTATATATAAAGATTGCCGAGTCTTTTGAGTATTTTCTATAAAAACTTCAAGTATTTTATTGTTTACTTCCAAACTTTCATTTGCGTCATTTTTCCTATTTTATTGTGACGTCTCACGCGCTTTTTAAATGAGGTTAAGTATGCAGACGTCACTCTTATAGAACTAGGTGCCGACCACTTGTTGGCAAGTGGATTCTTCTTCGCAAAAATTTTAATCGATTTTTTGCACAACTTTTTAGTGAGTTAAATCTTCAAAAGGTAATATTTAATATTTTTTTATGAAAAGGATTCTAATAAAACTAAATAAAATGCATCAGAAAACTTAGTTGAAAATTTTCATAGTTTTCTAGTTTATTTTGTTTTAGAATAATTGTTTCTCAGGAAAACCCTCATTGATATCAAATAATCAATGTCAATAACATATAATCAGATTCATAATTAGTAAGAAATCTTATATTAAACTAATCTTAAATGTTGCATTATAGGAAAACTGACAATTTAAAATGAAAGTTGCCTTCCTCGAAAAAAATAATAATAAATACTTATCTGCTGATCAATGAAGGCTACAAATATATAGAATTATTTGTGATGTTTTGTTATTGAAATTAATCATTGAACATAAGTATATACTTTAATAATTATAAAGTGAAACAAGTTGTTCGATTTCGCAGAAACTAGCTTGTAATAAATTAGTAATTATTCTTCTTCTTGACTGGCGTAGACACCGCTTACGCGGTCCCTCCTTCTGGCAGTTTGGCGCCAATTGGTTATACCAAGCGAAGCCAGGTCCCTCTCCACCTGGTCCTTCCATCGGAGTGGAGGTCTCCCTCTTCCTCGGCTTCCACCAACGGGTACTGCATCGAATACTTTCAGAGCTGGAGCACTTTCATCCATTTGAACAACATGACCTAGCCAGCGTAGCCGCTGTTTTTTTATTCGCTGAACTATGTCTATGTCGTCGAATAACACATACAGCTCATCGTTCCATCGTCTGCGGTATTCGCCGTTGCCAATGTTTAAGGGACCATAAATCTTCCGCAAAACCTTTCTCCCGAAAACTCCTAGTGCCGTCTCATCGGATGTTGACATCGTCCACGCTTCTACACCGTAAAGTAGGACGGGAATGATGAGGGACTTGTAGAGTTTGGTTTTTGTTCGTCGAGAGAGGACTTTACTTTTAAATTGCCTACTTAGTCCATAGTAGCACCTGTTGGCAAGAGTGATTCTGCGTTGGATTTCCAGGCTGACATTGTTATTACTGTTAATGCTGGTTCCCAGGCAGACGAAATTATCTACAACTTCAAAGTTATGACTGTCAACAGTGACGTGGGAGCCAAGACGCGTATGCGCTGACTGTTTGTTTGATGACAGGAGATATTTCGTCTTGTCCTCGTTCACCACCAGACCCATACGCTTCGCTTCCTTATCCAGTCTGGAAAAAGCAGAACTAACGGCGCGGGTGTTGTTTCCAATGATATCGATATCATCGGCGTACATCCGAGGCTGTTTCGTCGTTTTCATTGGGGGGTGTTTTTATGTGGTGGGTCCCAAACCCTACGCACAACCGCATAAGCGGGTTTCGCCTTCTCACTTTAGCTCGCCTCCAAACGGATGTCTGTTGGCTACGCAGAGGATACTTGGTCTAAGACCAGAAGTCGTGAGCTGCTTGAGCCACATGTAAAAGAATCGTTCTTGGCCACTCCCAAGTGAATGGCAATCAGAAACTTTCCTCACTTACGTGAACTTCTACATATGACTCCATCCTCCATCTACTTTCGTTTAAACATGAGAAAAGCAGAAAACGTGTATTATGCCACGTACTAAACATAAATGATAAAGTACAATTTCGAAATTCGAAGCCAAATATTACGAAATTAGAGGTTAACTTCGAAAAACGTAGAAATTACTCTCATGACTCAATCACTCGAAAATAATTGGTTTGATCCAATACACAGCCAGGTATTGTACAGTGTTATTTGGGGAGAAAAGAATTAATTATGTTCTTTCATGACAAATAATATACAGTTGATCTTCCATAACTCGAAGTTCTCCATAACTCGAACTCTTGAATTGGCAATTGGAATCAAATTTTATACAAATTACCTTAAATAACTCGAAGTTTTTTTGTGGATTATGGTGATTCGAGTTCGGGAAGTTCAACTGTACTTGTATTTTTTATTAAAACAATTCTTGACCCGTAAATAAGAAAAATCAACTACCTGTTGTCTCAATTAAAGAGACAACTTATAAAAAAAATTACTGACCTAAGCAAATCCCAATTTATTTACACATAATTTTTAAATACACACTTTTCAACAATTCGTTCCCTCTTACACAGCGTAAACCCACTCTGAAATGACACCTGAAATATAGTTCAAATGATTATATGATTTGCTACTTACATATGTACTGACGTCATAACAATTCAACTTCATTCTCTAAACTATTTATTTTCCTTCGAATTTCACTAGAAATTATCAAGTGTTCTTCTGAAATATTATATAAATATACTATATATAAAGATTGCCGAGTCTTTTGAGTATTTTCTATAAAAACTTCAAGTATTTTATTGTTTACTTCCAAACTTTCATTTGCGTCATTTTTCCTATTTTATTGTGACGTCTCACGCGCTTTTTAAATGAGGTTAAGTATGCAGGCGTCACTTTTATAGAACTAGGTGCCGACCACTTGTTGGCAAGTAGATTCTTCTTCGCAAAAATTTTAATCGATTTTTTGCACAATTGTTTTAGTGAGATAAATCTTCAAAAGGTAATATTTAATATTTTTTTATGAAAAGGATTCTAATAAAACGAAATAAAATGCATCAGAAAACTTAGTTGAAAATTTTCATAGTTTTCTAGTTTATTATGTTTTAGAATAATTGTTTCTCAGGAAAACCCTCATTGATATCAAATAATCAATGTCAAGAACATATAATCAGATTCATAATTAGTAAGAAATCGAATATTAAATATGTTGATGAGAAGTTGCATTGTTGGAAAACTGGCAATTTAAAATGAAATTAAATTGATTAAGGCTGCCTTCCTCGAAAAAAAATAATAAATACTTATCTGCTGATCAATGAAGGCTACAATTACATTATATTATTAGCGCTACTTTATTATTTAAATTAATCAATGAAGATAAATATATAAATACTTTAATAATTATAAAGTGAAACAAGTTGCTCGATTTGGCAGAAACTAGCTTGTATTAAATTAGTAATTATTGTATGTATGTAATTGGCGTTGAACCGTTTAGCCGGTTATAGCCGAATCGATGAGAGCGCGCCACTCTTCTCTTTCCTTCGCTGTTCGGCGCCAGTTGGGGATTCCAAGTGTAACCAGGTCGCTATCCACCTGGTCCCTCCAACGGAGTGGAGGCCTTCCCCTTTCTCGGCTTCCTACGGCGGGTACTGCATCGAACACTTTCAGAGCTGGAGTGTTTTCGTCCATTCGGACTACATGACCTAGCCGGCGTAAACGCTGTCTTTTTATTCGCTGAACTATGTCTATGTCGTCGTATAACTCGTACAGCTCATCGTTCCTTCGTCTGCGGTATTCGCCGTTGCCAATATTCTGAGGACCATAAATCTTGCGCAAAATTTTCCTCTCGAAAACTCCTAGTGTCGTCTCATCTGATGTTGACATCGTCCAAGCTTCTGCACCATAAAGCAGGACGGGAATGATAAGCGACTTGTAGAGTTTGATTTTGGTTCGCCGAGAGAGGACTTTACTTTTCATTTGTCTACTCAGTCCAAAGTAGCACCTGTTGGCAAGAGTGATTCTGCGCTGGATTTCGAGGCTGACATTGTTCGTGTTGTTGATGCTGGTTCCCAGGTATACGAAATTATCTACGACCTCGAAGTTATGACTGTCAACAGTGACGTGGGAGCCAAGACGCGAATGCGCCGACTATTTGCTTGATGACAGGAGATATTTCGTCTTGTCCTCATTCACCTCCAGACCCATTCGCTTCGCCTCTTTATCCATGCGGGAAAAACCAGAACAAACGGCGCGGTTGTTGCTTCCGATGATATCAATATCATCGGCGTACGCCATGAGCTGTTCACTGTTATAGAAGATTGTACCTTCTATATTTAGTTCTGCTCGTATAATTTTTTTAATTAGTTAAGTAAGTTAGTTAATAATTATTAGTCTCATTAAATTACATCGAATACTTATATTCCTCGATAGAGTGATTTAAGGTAAGGCACATGATCCTGATCCTTCATATAAGCTCAAAAATATTTTAGAATTTCTTTAATAGCCGAGATTTGAGTAAACCGAATTGTGGCAAATTTTTGGATAGAATCTTTAGAAAATTTACTGTATTGTCCACTTCTAGTCTGGTAGGCCAACAGGCCACCCATACAGCAGTTATTGTTCTTAACTATATCAGATACGTAGTCCATGACTAGTAGTCATGTTTTCTCTGTTCTCGTGCTATGGGACCCCCAAAAGGCCGAAGCCTTGTCTTGCTAAATAAGAACAAGTGCCCAAGTGATGCTCCATTGTTTCCTTGGTGTACTGTTCTTGACATCAGCTCAAAACACTGAAAACAAAGAAACTATAGAAACTATTATTTTTATCATTTTAAAAATTGTGATTTAATATTTGTGTGCATCTTAATTTATGAGAGGTCATTACTATCAATATTAATTTTTTTTTCTTCTACTAATTAAAATATTTTCATTAAAATCAACAATGATTCAGCCTACTCTGAATTCTTCAAACTATAAGCAGTTATAATTGAACTTGAAATTCCCCGCACATACAAATTCAGTTTCCATTATGCAAATTCTTAGCAATATATGTATCTAGTATATGCTGTGGATTACAGTGATTTGTTAAATTAACTGCAAGTAATCAGCAGCCACTCACTGAATGAACGCATATTTGTTGTAAATTTAATACGATAAATACCAGTTTGTGGTTAACGTAGCGTTATAACTTGTGTGTGTGGCTATTACAGACTTGATTGTGGGTTCGAAACCCAAACTGTTTGAAAATAAACTATTTCCCGGCTTCTTTTATATGACATTACTACTAAGAGTATACTTCAATACTTGGAAAACATTCTCGCATCAATATCATCCCTTTATAAACTAAAAAATCTACTGCGCCCTCCATTCACTGCTGAACAGCGGCCTTAAATTCAACCACTGTAATATAATTACAACAAACTGCTAGTTTGTAAATAAGCAATTGTGTGTCGCTCACGTTTAGCGGTTTAATTTTATATTATTGAACTTGACCAATATTTCGCATGCCCGGTAGTCAATGCAAACAACGGAAAACGAGTGGCTGACAGCTCTGAGGCAGTTGTTGCACTTCAGAGCGCAACATGAATGCAAGTCATCGTCTGTTTTATTTGTTTGTACATATCTTACTTTTTTTGTAATTTCGCAAGTGGTGTCGGCTTACCAAGTGCATGTATTTACATAAGTTGTTGTTATAATGATTTTTTTATAAATTTAAATATATTATTTTTCACAAAATTTCAACTCATTGCACACAATCAGCTGCACAACTAACTCATTCACCCTGTAGACTGGAGTAGCCCATTGACCCATTTGCTCATTTACGGTAGTTAAAAGCGCGAAAGGCCAGTATTTAGCGGCTCACTTAGAATTTAATTACTATTTTCTTTATACAGCTTGAAACAATATAGTTGAGTGTGAGTGCATACTTTGTTATTTGTCTTTAATTTGCCGCGTAATTAAATGCAAAGTGCATTAAAGGTATTTAATTGCATACCTAATAAGAGAGTAATATGTATATATACAAGCGATCTTATATTACTTTTTAATAGTTTACATGTGGTATATTTAGTTTATAGCAGAATTGTAACAGCGCCTTGCATTGCAATTACATGAAATCACGTTGAACCCTTTAATTTGTTGTAAACTTTTAAGGCAGTACCTCACAGCAGTTTCTTTTTCTACAGTTTTATCTGATATCATTAAAAACCATAGGAAGCAATTTAATAATTAATTTCCCAAGTAGAATTGTGACTCTAAATTTTTCGCTGATTCGAAATTCAAAACTTTTTTATTTATACCTTGAGCTTTCTACAGAATTCGAATCTTAGGTTAGGTTAGATAAAGACAAGAAGTAGATCTCCACAACTACAGAGAATCTCACTTAAACACCTTCGACTGTCCTGTGTGGCACCCAAATATTCCCAACGGATCGCAAGACCCTCCCAAAGCGCTTGGACTCTATTACAAAGTTCTTAAGATCCAGTCACATCACCGAGTTCGAATAGGTGTTTAACCTTAGTCAGGCGAATGTTGGACATTGTAGGTTGACGTTTATGGATGATTCCTCTTCGTCTCCCTCCAAGCAGCTTTGGCAACTTGCGTCTGGCTTGGTCCGTTATCTCACCGCAATGATCAGGAAGCACTGTCTTAAGAGACAGCTGCTGGAAGGACCGCTTACGGTCAAAAAGATCTCTCAACTGCAAAGGTGTGATTGTTGTCCAGCATTTGGCGAGCTCAATCGAAGTCAGTGTGTCTAGCGTTCTAACGCAAGTGGATCACCGACGACCCACTCGCTTCCACTCTGACGTTAATGCTGCCAGGGTACCTTCTCTTGCAAGCTAGTCCGCTAAGCTGTTTCCAATGATTCCGCAGTGATCGGGTACCCACACAAGTCAAATTGTAAAGTAGTTCGAAGCTGCTGTTAATAATATTATTCACACTCTAACTAGCTAAGAGCGTACTGTTATCGAACCCAAGGTCATTATTGCCGCTCTGCTGTCGAAACCTACTTTCCAATAATAGTCATTTTGTAGAACAATCCTAAACTCCTTCATCTAATTGTGACAGATGATACTCGTCGAATGAAATAGATTTAGGCTAGAGAAAAGACAAAGGTTATCCGAGACTATCGAGGCACCAATATACTCTCATGAACCCTGAAAATCGATTACATATTATTGGCTTATTTTTCTTCGATAAGGATTACGGAAATGCAATTTTTGGAGTTTTTAGGCAACGATAGAGCTTAATATTATTTTTTTAATTCTGCCCCAGATGCCAACTAGCCCCTGCCGCAATCGATCTCTAGCCGGCCTAGTGTGGTGAATTTCTGCACAGTCTTCTCGACGTTGCCAATTAGTCACCATTATATTTTGTTCTGTGTAGATGCTGTCAAAGACTTTATATGAATTATTTAACAACTATTATTATAGAAAAATATTAAGTAAGCCATTCGTTTGCTGTTGAGCCGAAAGACGTCAATAAGGTCTTCCACCAACAAGTCAACAGAGCTCATTTCCGATATAAATTGACGTCAATAGTCACCTTTTTTCGGACCGATATGAACAGGTGTGTGTTATAATGTGTTCAATAAGGCTAGTGACGCCAAGTAATTAATTAATTGTAACCGCAATTAATGAAAAGAAAAAAATCATATTATTAATTGTCACATCTGTAGAATTGTCACATTTGTATTTATTGTCATAATTATTAATTTAATTGCATACAATTATTACAGTTCATTTTTTACTTCACAAATATCACGTGTACAAATATTTTACATAAATAATTATCATACAATTTTGCTTATGCATATTTATCGTAGTTGAACTATATAGTACAATATAACTACATTATCACAGACTTTAATCAATAAATTACATAAACATATTTATAATTTAGAATATAATTAGTAATAGCGTGATCGCTAATGAGTGTTGAAAGTACGCGTTCAAAGTTAAACTTGAAAACCTTTGACGCTATTCACACGTGTCATTAAGTAAGGGTGCTCCTCTGTGGGACAGTGGAACTTTTCCATTAACGCTGGTTCCACCATAACACTTTTGCTATTATCGTCCTCCAACATATTATTCCAGAGATAATTGGCGCCTGAGGGGAAAGGAATTATTTTAATTTTTTTTATAAATCTTGAAATTTTTTAAAATTATTTTGAAATTTGGTTTTTTTTTATTTTATTTATTTATTTTATTTTTTTGATTTAACATATATTTTTAAAATTTTTAAATTTTTAAAAAATTTGTTTGTATAATATTTTTTAAGTTTATTGTTAATTATTCTCTTTTTTATTTTTCCTGTTAACATATTTTTTAAAGATTTTTAAATAAATAAAAAAAAAATTTAAATAAATTTAAATACATTTTTTTCAATATTTTTTTTTTTAATATTTAATTTTTTTTTTAATTTTTAATATATTTTTTAATAATTTTATTTTAATTTTTCCTGTTAACATATTTTTTAAAGATTTTTAAAAAGTTTGTTATATTTATTTTTAAAAATATAAAATATTTTTTTTTTTTAATAATTTGTTTTTTAATATTTAATTTTTTTTTTAATTTTTAATAATTTGTTTTTGTTAACATTTTCAAAAAGTTCGTTATATTTTTTTTTTAATAAAAGTATATTTTTTTATTTTTTAATATTTTTTTTTAAATTTTATTATTTAATTTATTTTTTTAAATATTTTTTGTTTTATTTTTTTTTCAGTATTTTTTTTTTTTTTAATTTTAATTTTAATTTTAATTTAATTAAAAAAAAAAATTATATTTGTTTCAATTTAAATTTTTTTTTTATATTTTATTAATATAATACATTGTTTAACTTACTGATCGCATGTCCACGCTGACTCAAATGAAAACAGTCCTCCGAAAGAAACTTGAATTTCATCGCATCATCGTTGTTGGGAAAGAAGTCTTCGAATAGTGTGAAGGGCTGCACATTAATGGTGAATGTCTATAAAAAATATTATTTAATTTATTATAATTTCTAAAATTTTTGGAAACAAAATATTGGAACAATCAATTTTTGGAAAAACAAATCAATTACACACCTCAGTGTTAAACTCGTCCCTATTGACAATCTCTTTGTCCTTGGCAACCCAGTCTTTCATCAGCCTCTTCATTCTTGCCACTTGCTGTTTGGATTTACCCACCAGACAGGGGCACTCGAATGACAAGGTCGTGTGACAAACTGGCGTTTTTCTGCTCAATGCAATTAGGAAATCCAATTTGGGCGAAGGCACTACATTTACAATTAGACGTGGCACGTTATCACGTAAATAACGGTATGTCTTTAACATATTCTCTTCGTGTCGCTTGATCGCATCCTCTGGATTCGGTAGATAGCAGACATCCGAACAAAAGTCATTATTACCGATGAGTAAAGTGATAAGCTTCCAATCAGCTGTCATGTTCACTTTCGGATCGCGTGACATGCGTTTGACAAGCACTTGCGCTTCGTATGGTATGTCACGTGACATGGCGCCCAACTCAGCGACGTTGAATCTATAGTTAGAAAAAGATGAAACAAAAATAAATAATAATATTTTGAAATAAAATTAAATAATATTATTTCTATAAATATTTATTAAAACAAAAGCAAAAGAAATCACTCACTTCGAACTACGATCGGTGGAGAGTCCATCTTTCAGCGAGTAACCATATAAATTCGGATTGAATTCCTTCAAGATATTTGGCAGTGTTAAATATTGCCGCCACGTGCCTTGTCCACCAATACTCCAGACCATACCGCGATTCTCTACTGTCACATGTAGCAAATTCGTTGCGAAAATACCATTACCAGCTGTGAGTGAATCACCCATAGCACCTACAATATCTATATCACCAGGACGTAAGCGATGCACTGATGTCGGACGTGTTTCACTGCGTTTACCCGGTCCATTTAACGCATCGCAGAAATTCACTAACGAACGTGCGCGTGTATTGAGGTTTTGCGTTTTCTATTGAGAACGAATATTATAAATTTAAGGGAATGTTGAGATTAAGGTATCTTATATATACTAACGCCCATATCTCGCACAAGTTGTCGATTATCCGGATTGTCACCTGAACGCCCAACGAAATTTAAACCAAGCACACGTAACGGTCGATATATGTTGCGAAATGTGTCATCTAAAGGTGTGCGTTGTGACATCACCGGCTGATAGATGTGACACAGTAGTGCGCAGATCAAAAGATATTTGACTGTTGTGTTCTGCATTTTGAATAGTGTGGTAGTGGAGCTGGAAAACAGAGAATGAAGCTAGGAATATTTTTTTTGGCAAAAAATATTGTTTGTTATATATCTAACGGATTTAATTTGGTTATGTTAATTAATCTCGCAAAACTTTAGAGAGTGGTGAATCGAACAAAAAACTGATATACATCAAAGGGTATATTATAAGAAATGAAACATAATTTAATCTTTTCATTCTCAGATCAAAAGAAACCTTTCTGAAAATATTAAAAATACTTAAATGTAAATATAATTAATTTTATTCTTAAGATCTAAAACTAGATCTCTTACAGCGTTTAGGGTGGAATAAAAACATACAATATCACTTCAAAAATTGCTTTGTGTTCTAAAATATGTATAGAACCATGAATTCATAAAAGAAACTCTAATCTCTACTCGAAAGCCTACTTTTTACTGTGTTTTTGAAAGCTTTAAAGTAAAATTTGTCCAATATTCGAATCATACAATAGTTAAAGCCTCAAGATCATAACTATAGACTCCCGGGAGCTTACAATTTAACAGCTTTATCCAAATAGTTTCCCCAGAATTATACCCAACAGGCAAAGTTAAAGTAACTAATCTTCGATTGAATCGTCAAAATCTACTATTCCAGATTACTATATGGGATACAGGAGACATTGTTGTTCAAAACCACTATAGGGAAGGCAAGAAGTGAACATAGAGCGATTGCTAAGCTCTAGATATTTCTACGTTTCTTTATAAAATAAGGTTAGGTTATATTATGTTAATACTCAGATCTCTGCGTATGCAGTTTTGAACGCTGTCCTTTCAGATACCAACAAACTCTTGATGGATCAAAAGCCCTTAAGCAAAACGCTTAGAATCTATTACGAACTTCTTTAGTCGGCTAATGTCAATTCTAGCCAATTCGCTAGGTTCGACAAATGTGAGTCTTCCAAGGTGTTTCGACATCAGCCTGGCAAAAGTTGGACAGTGGAGCAGGAAATGCTTAGATGATTCCCCCTCGCCTTCCTCCAAACAGCTTTGGCAACTTGCATCTTCCCGGATCCCAAGTCTCAACGCATACGTGACTATTGGACAATGTCCACTAAGCACACCAATGATCGCACCGAGATGAACCTTGCTAAGAGAAAGCAGTTCAAAGAACCTTTTACGCTCTACAACGGGCCAGAAGGGCCTCGCAACTGCACAAGTGCTGGTTTTCGACTAGGGTTTGTTGAGCTCATGCGATGTTTGTATGTCCAGTGCTCTTGCGGAAATGGACCATAGACTGTCAACTCGCTCCCATTCCGGCGTCAATGTTGCTAGGGTACCCTCTCTGGCAAGCTTGTCCGCCTTACAGTTACCAACGATTCCGCGATGACGGCGGAATAAGGCACTGTCTTAAAAAATAAACAGTTCAGATCCGATTTGTTATTTTAGTTGGAAAAGTAAAAAAAATTTAGGTCCCCGTCTATTATGAAAGCATTACTAAGTGAATAGATCATAGATTGCACATCTAGACAAGGAATCGTCCAAAAACATTATACTTTACAGCCTATATATGATCAGGGCTTCATTAAGCTTGTGTTTCCGTATACATGGTGTTGGGTTTAACTAATTCCATATCGATATATATTATATATATAATTAGATAATCAGATCTCCACTTACATAAGTAGACTCTGAACGAACTAATGAATTCCAAACTTTTTCCCGGTTCACTACTTTGGAGTTCATCAGATCAGATTAGGTAATCAAACTTACAAAAAAATATATAAAATACCGTTTTAACTGCAATCATTAAAATACAGTAGCAAAGTTCCAACACAAACAAAAAACAAAATATTAATAAAGAATTAAATGAGGCGACATAATCATGAACAAACAAACTCGTATTAAAGAGTTAATGAACTTATAATTTATGCAATAACAACAAATTACACGAATTAAACTACATTTTTAGTCTCCACTTTAGTCAGACAACCTTGACCTACAAGTAATTAAAGTGAAAAGTTTAACCTACAAACCGAAAAACCGGGAGCAAAAGAAAGCAAAAGCAAGCACGCATTTCAGCATTACTAAGCTTTATACTAAAACACGTCGAGCAACGGCATAATATTAAAGTTGCCGCCATAAAATGAAACAGGTAAAAAACACATTTCCGACAAAACGGCGAACTCATGGCGTTCGCGCTTTAAATAGTAAACACAGTGGTAAAAACAAAACGCGAATATAAAACACATAAAGACAACAAAAAAACAGGAAAAAGCTGCTTTAAAGCCGCCGAAAGAAAACGAAAACAAAAACAAAGCACACACACATACGAACTATGGCTTAAATATGTATGTCTGTATGTATTTAGTACCAGCTGCTTGTTTGGTTTATTGACCTCACGAAATTAATAACAGTAGATGCAGATTAGCTGCGGTTTTTAGAATTAAATGAATTGAATTAAAATATTAAATGTGCAATTAAGCGTTTTAAGCTTTGGTGGTTATAATCTTCTATTTTATTGACGAAATTGATGATTCAGTGAACTCATATATACATATAAATAAAATATTTGAAGATTTATTAAGTATATAGTTTAAGTAGCTATTAAAATCGTATAAATTGAAATAGTTGATTTTGTAAAATTTTAAAAAATTTAAATTTTTTTTTTTAAATTAGATAAAAAAATTTTGAAATAATAAAATATTTTAAAATAAAAAAAATATTAAATTACTCGATTTTGGGCAATTAATTTTAAAAAATATTTATGAATTGTAAAAAAATCGCAATAACAATCACCAAAAAACCACAAAAAATTATAATTTTTTTTTGTTTATTATCAGTTCTCTTGTCTCTCAACCGCGCTAACAATGTTTTAAAAAAAATCATAGCAATTTATTTTATAATTTAACGATTTTTTGTTTGCAAAAATAAAAATTCATCTTAAAACATATTTCACGAGCAACCATTTTTTTACATTTTTAATCATTTTATTGCTTTTAGCTACTACCGTTGAGCTGTTTTTTATGTTTTTTTTTACGTGACGTGATTTTGCCAAATGTTATGCCATTAGCGCCGCTACGAAGATCAGCATTACTGACCCAGCGTATTAGTTTACTTCATTTGCATATTTCTTTCATATTTCATCTAACTTTTATATTATGTATTTAGCTACGCTTTTATGCGAATTTGTTGTAGTTCTTCATGTTAATTTTGTTTGTTTGTGATTGTTTCGAATCATCATCGATTTGTTAAGTGAATTCGCAAACGTGTGCGAAAACAATGACATGTGTGTTTCTTACATATAATTGTCTTATTAGCGTTCAGAAGAATACGGAAGAGGATGAAAAATGTATATGAAAGTAATTTTGAAAATATATAACAAGAATTTTAACATAAGCTGTGATTTAAAGACTTCCTAATTATCATAGATCTTTATTAATAATTTAGATTTGTTTCAAAAATATTCTTGATATTGCTACCAACGATAGTAACCCTCCTAGCAATATGAAAAAAATTAATATTTTTAATCTGGAATAATATGCCGCGGTTGGAACTACGGAAAAGTTGAAATTTTGTTTTTTTACAAAATGACGACGGCCTGAAAAATTATATATTTGTACCACTTTTTTGACATTTGACTTTTTTTTAAATAGTAAATATTAATATTTGGATATGAGGATAGTTCCTGGGATCTGAAAAATTGTGTGTATCGTTTTAAAAAGAACAATATGGAAAATACCTGTATCTCAAAAAATAATTTTAAAGTTGAAAAATCATCTTGTAGACACATTCAATAGTTAAACTTTGAAAATATTAATATTTCACTAATAAACATATTAAATTTGCTGAAGTAAATGTTGAATTTTCTTTTTATAGAGATTAAAGCAGTAAAAGCGAAGTTATAGCGTTTTGAATCTTGCTCTCTTACGAAGTCGTGACGTGTATTTGAAACTTTAAACGTGATTATCTCCAAATCGGGTTTTTCCGAAAACGTGGTTGCGCTGACTTGGATTGCAGAAAGAGTTTTCAAATGATTTCAGTATTCATTACTTTTCAATTTTTTATCAAATTCTTCGCAATTTATTTGCCGTGTCCTTGAACGATTTCATTTTTTTCGTTTAATTTTTGATGTCAATGTTATGGTTTTTTCAATACATTTCATCAGATGAAAAAAGTAGCCTTTTGAGAAAATCGTCCCCGTTTGCAGAAAATTTTTTTTCTCATTTCAATGAATCGTTCAAGGATATCACGAGTCCACATACTAAATTTGTTTGGTATTATGCTTTCAGTTCAGAGCTGATGGACTGGAATGCGTAGCCACGGCAAACCTCTTTGAAAAAAAACGCGTTTTGCGTAAAATACAAATGATACTTTAACAATTTTTAGTATTCTTTTTATATTCTTGAGCTGATTTTACAGATTAGACATTGTTCTACGCAAGTACTATAGAAAATCAAAATTTTCTACATTTTACCGCACCTCAACATATTGGTTGACAAATATAAAACGCTACATAGTTCGTATCTGGCAATACTATACTTCTTTGAAAGGTCTTGACAACATATCTAAGGCGTTGATTCGGTCCAGAAGCGTCCAGAATTGGCCAACAGGAAGGGTGTAGTGTTCCACCAGGACAACACCAGACCATATACTTCGTTGATGACTCATCAGAAGCAATGGGAGATCGGATGGAAGGTTTCATCGCATCCACCATATAGCCCAGACATAGCGCCAAGTGATTACCACCTGTGCCTGTCCATGGCGAACGCTCTTGGTGGTGTAAAGTTGAACTCAAAAGAGGCTTGTAAAAATTGGCTGTCCGAGTTCTTCGCAAATAAGGATTATCGAACGAAACGGCGCATATTTGAACTAAATCCGATCACTTTTTATACAGCATTGAATAAAGAGAAAAAAAGCGGAAGGGAGATATTTTCCAACCCATATATGTATAACCCCTTAATGATAATTTTCACTCTAGTCGAGCGTAATCAACAATTTAGGAATTCTCCAATTCTTTACAATATTGAAAATATTGTAAAAGCAGGAATTGAACTGGTAAGCGAAATTTCGTTTCGTAGATAGTTAAAAAATATTCTAGATGAGTATTATTTGGGGGTATGAACCTATGATCGATTAAAAAGTACACGACTCGATTACGACGATCAACATATTTTATTTATATATTTGTCTCTTCTTAATCAGCTAATTTAATCATTCGAATTTTCATTTCTCCCTTTTACTAAAAAATATTCTCATTTAACTTTTACTTATATTGCGACGCACTTCAGCTTTTTAAGTTCACTCCTCTATTTTTTTGCGATTAAATAATATTTTATTAACAATACTTTGTGGCACCCTGACACGAAGACCTGCTTATTTTCATTGCCAATGCCTTTTTAAACGAGCAAAAAAAAGGTGTACAACATGCGTCGCCGTGCGACTATTGTTTCTATTGCATTTGAATAAATAAGATTTCATTGATTTGTCAAAGTATTTTTGAATGCATAAAACGTGAGCAAACATAATACAGTTGTTATGTGAAACTTCAAAAAAGCGGCATAAATTTGCATATTCAAACTAGTCTAACGGATGCAAGTTCAACGGAAAATATGTTAATTTTTTAAGTTTTTTAATTTTTGATATTTTTTTAAAGACTTCTAGAGTATTCTACCGGCACCGGCGTTCGAATAATGTAAATAAAAAATATCAAAAGAAACAAGTTCGATTTATGATTTAAAATATTACAAAACAACCATTTTCCAAAGCAAAAAAAGTTTAACAAAACCAACTAACACAAACTATTTTAAGTCAAAACACTATATAAAAGTGTTTCGCTAAAAATAGATTTTAGTATTATTTAAAGCCTTTAACACTAATAATATGTATCTACCAACAACAAATAATAAATATTGAAAACACTATTACACAAAAAACTAGCGTCTAAAATTCACTAAACTTCCTCAATTAATTGTTAAAACCAGTTAGTTTCAGGAAAAATATATAAATACAACAACTTTGTTCTTCTGGATTTTAATTGAATGGAATGGAAGCTGTGCGCGCGCCAATTTCGAAATACTCCATTAATTGTGGATTTTTGCTCATATTTCTTCTACAATATCTAGACACATATGAGCACATCGTCATTAAATATAGTCGATTTCGTCATAACTATATTATTGTGCACAAAATTATCGGTTAAATGCTATTTAATTTGGTAATTAAGCATTTAGCGTACACTAAATAGTGAGACTAATAGACTGTGCAATAGATATTTGGAAAAAATAAAAAAAAAACTTTAACAAACAATTCAATTGTTTGTGATTTATGGCGAAAATTAAGAAAGAGCTTGCGGTTTTTTTTTGGAATTTTTGCAAATGTTAACATATTAATATAATAAATTAAAGAATTAATTTTTTTACTGTGAATATTATTAAAAAAAAAATATTTTTTATTAATTGATTTATAAAAACTTAAAAAAGAATAAATAAAAATGTTTTCTAAAAAAATATATTTATTTATATTTTATTTTATATAGATTTCAATAAATTGCGTTAAATGATATAATTTTACAAATTTTTTCCTATATTCGGATTCACCAACTTTAAATGGGCTTAGAATACCAGATCAGTAAGCTAAATTTGGAATTTTTGTGAAAATTTTTCATTCACTTTTGAATATTGTAACCTCTCAGGATAAGCAGTACCAGCAAAGTTCTTCAAACTATAGTATATACAGTAGTTTTCCGAAATAACTAACATATTAATTGTCAGGCCTGTTCGTATTATCGAACTTTTCGTTAATTCGAGTACTCACTTAGAGGTATGTTTTTCAATAAAAATAAGTTAAATATCCGTAAATTGCAGTTTAATAAATTGTTTTATTAATTACACTGGTCGACACAAAAAAATGCTCAAAGATCAGACAATGATATTCTTATAGGATTTTCATCGCTGAACACGAATATGACTTCCAAAAGTGCCTATCACGTCGAGATTTTGAGCAAAATGGACTCAAAATCTCAAAAAACCCTGTTTTTGGCCTTTTTTGATCACGTGTAGAGAATTATGCTGACGTGCTATTAGGCTTAAATTGAAGCTTAAACTGTCAACTATAAGAGTCAAATCGAAAAAGTTTTGAATCAGTCAAAAATTTTCATATAGCACAACTTTTTCATGTGCGCGCCGTCTCGACGTGATAGGCACTTTTGGAGGACATATTCGTGTTCAGCGATGAAAATCCTATAAGAATATCATTGTTTGATCTTTGAGTCAGAGAAAAAGTTACTTTTTGTCGACCAGTGTTATTTGATAAAAAATGAAAAATCATAACAAAACAATTAAAATCCAATAAATTCTTCACTTATACTTCCATTTGGTACTGATCAATAATTTTAAGCTTTTTTATAAAATTCAATTTGCACATTTCTTTTTAACTTTTTCCAGTTTTATTTTTAATTCTGGTTCGATGTTATTTGATTTTTTTCTCTTTCTTCATATGTCTTCTTCATGTTGTTCGTTAAACCGAGTACTTACAAATCCCCGATGTTCGTTATTTAAGGTACTCAATGTAACAAATTTGCTTCTTCGTTATAAGCGGTTTTTGTTAAAACGAATATTCGTTATTTCGGAAAACTACTGTATTGTATTTATAGTTCTTTTACAGATAATGAAAAGGGTGTTGCAAAAATTGCATCAAATTCGTCATATTTTTTTGTACTCTTCAATCTCAGTAGTTCAGAAGAAAAAAATATTTATGTATACATAATATAAATATAACACTTTGCCAAAGTTTTAAATTTTCACTAAAAATTTTTCAAAAAAGTAATTTTACTTATTTATAAAAAATTTTATGATAACTCTAAAAAAATATTTTATTTATTTTTGAAAATTTAAAAAAAATATTTTTCTCAAATATTTTTTTTTAATTTTTACTAGAAATCAGTCAAATAGTGTACTATCAAATAATCAAAAGCCATTTAAAATATTAATTGACCACCCTGTTTGTAAAAATATAATTTTAAGTAAACAAATGTTTTTCAAAATCTTTTTTATTTTTTTTTAATAATTTTTTATGATAAAGCGAACTGTATTCTTGTTAGAGACGATTTTTTATATGCTCAATATTATTGACGAACCCAAATAATGCAATTTTATTTCTTAATTTAACTAGAGTATCAAAAATATTAAAAATTTTTATTGAAAATATTTTTGGTTGAAACTTTCAATTTTGAATTAAATTATTTTTTAAATTATATTCAGCTCCAAATTTATTATAAAAATGCAAACTCAAAATTCATCATTTTATCATTTTATTATCTTTATGGCTATCTAACATTTGAATAACAAAAGACTTAAGGCACAAACTTATTAATGCCAAGAAGTTACAAATTGCATCTAAATAACAAAAGACTTAAGCAACAAACTCACCTTATAAAATCAATTTTTTAATAGCAGAATGCACTATCCGTTTATATTACACAGCAATAACTTTTAGCGGTGCAAAGTTCAATTTTAAATAACTTTTTAAATGAATTTACACAACTATTTTTATTGCAAAAATAATTTTTATTTTTATTGAAATTTTTTTTTTTTTTTTAATTTATATAAAATAATTTTTATTTTAATTTAAAATTGTTTTATTATAAAATCAAATTTATTATAAAATTATTTTTATATTTATTGGAATTTATTTTTGTTATAAACTTATTAAATTTATTGACAAAATTATTTTTATTTAATAAAACCTCAAAATCCGCTTCACTATCTATGTCACTATTATTTATAGTTATTTGCTAATGCAACTTGTAGAATTTAATATTTTTTCTGAGTAAGTAAAAGTAAGTAAAATGTATGCGCATAATTTTTTTATTAACAATTTTTTATTCGTAGTAATACAGCTTAGTCACCAGCGCACAATGCAAAAATATTTATAAACACTTTTTTATTGTTAATGCAATTTATTTATTTATATTCTATATTAATATTAACTTGTTTATTTGTTTTTCACTGCCTTTTTTAAATCAGTGCATAAATAATGCTAAGCAAGCTTTTAAAATGTACATATAATTATTTTTAATGTATTTACAATTTTTATTTCTAATAAACAACTCAATTGAGCGTAAAATTTGTTTTCTATATTTCTTCGCAAATATTTCAATAATCATAAAACTTATGGGCAATTCACACTTTTCACCAGACGAATATGTCGAACTCGTGTTAATTTCGCATATAAACAAAACAAACAGCACTCGTCTAAGGAAAAAGTAACGAGTAACTGATTTTGATTTTTGTAGAAAATTACTTTTCACTAGAACGCCAAGTAAATTGTGCGCCACCCGCCGCGCTCAGAATCAGAATCTGACTGTGCACTGCCAATTCTTATTGTGATTATTTTATATCAAAATCCGCGGCAGCGAAAACACGGCGAACGCTGTCACTCACTCGGCAGTGTTCTCGTTGTAGCAGCGACGGCAGCGGCAGTGGCAGCGACAGCGCTTGCTAACTACACAGTAACGGGCGCGAGTGAAGTAGAATAAGAAAAGTAGATTTGCAGTTTGCGGCTGGGCGCAAGTAAAAGTAGTTTTATATTAAAGCGCCGGCAGAATGCTTGTGCTTGAGTGCAGGCTGAAAACGCAACTGATTTTGATTAAAGCGATTATCAGGTAGAATTGGCTGAGGTGATTAGTTGGAAGCGGCAGAAAATGCAAAAGCAAAGCGCAAAAAAAAAAAAAGCAAAAATTATAATAATAAAGACATATAAATATGTGTGTGTAAATAAAGTAAGATAAAGTAAACAAAGCAAAACTAAACCTTTGCGTATAACTCACCTGTTCGCATAAAAATCCGCATTAAGTTCCACTGCGCCTTGGGCACCATTCTATTTATAAGATTTATATTTCATATGTAATGCGCTGACTACCGGCGTTCAATCTACACGCACTAACCCGGCAATTAAGATGCCATCCAGCACTATCACCACATAAAAAAGGCGTGTAACAGCAAGTGAATTGACAAACCGCAGACTGCGGTGCGTCCTCTGCCAACGCCATTCATTATAAATGGAAGAATTTCTTGTTGGCGCTGCCAGCCAGCGTTGATATCAAAATCAGTTAATTATGCGCGCTCAGTCAACAACAGAATCAGCAAAATCATTGTGATGTCTCACAAACCCAACGCTGTGCGCTGTATATTTGCGATTGTTGTTGTTGTGTTGTAGTTGTTAGCATCGCACTGCACGCGTTGTGAGTTGTTAATTTAATTTGTGTGTGTGTATGGCGTAAAGCGAGCGCTGCTGGAATTTTAAACATGCTTCATGCTGCTTGCTGGCTTTGCAGACTTTGCGCGCTTTAGATTTTTATGTTGTTTTTGTTTTTGTTTTTTTTTCAATCGATTTCATTTATATGGAAATATAAATACTTATTTGTTTGTACGTCGCTACCAATTATGGCCACACTACTGTACGTAAATAGTTTGTACACGCTTTTAGCGGATTTTCTTTAAATTTCAACGTATTTATTCATACAATTACTGTTTTAAGTCGCGCGTACGTAACGTGCGTTGATTTTATATATATTTAAAATATATTTTTAGTTTGAATCAAATTTGTACATACTAGTATATATATTTTTGTCGGGGTGTTGTGTTGTTGTTGACATTTTTTGCTTATTTTCGTAAAAGGAATCGCCACGCCAGCTGTATGCCATGTTAATGACCTATAAATATAGTTAGAAATATATGAGCGGAGCAAGTGTGCGTAGCATATCAAGATATAGTACTACTGACCAAAAAAAGTTCGCTAAGTTGAGTATAGCAGGCGAGTGGTCAGGAAATATAACACGCTTCTACATCTACATATATATGTATATACTCAGAGATTCATTCAATTCCAAAAAAGGGTCTAAATATCCGTTTGCGTATTTTGGGAATACATAAAGTAAAATAAATTGTAGTGGAAAATTCTGATCATAATTTGCTAGAACAGTAAATAGTTAAGTTCGGACGCAAATTAATATTATATCTTCTTCTTTACTGGCATAGGCAGCGCTTACGCGGTTATAGCCGAATCTATTAAAGGGTGCTATTCATTCCTGATCCTTGTTATTTGTCGCCAATTGGAAACCAGGTCTCTTTCCATATGGTCTTTTCAACGCAGTAGATGTCTTCCTCTTCTTCTGCTTCCCCCGGCGGTTATTGCATCGAACACTTTCAATGCTAAAGTACTTTCGTCCATTCGGACAAAACGATCTAGACAGCGTAGCCACTGTCTTTTTATTCGTTTAACTACATTGGAACTTCTCTAACTCGAATAACCATAATCCACAAAAAAAATTTCGGTTGAGAGAATTCGAGTTATAAAATTTTCATTAAAACTTATAAATTTTCAAAATCCTGTAAAATATATATTTATGCACTGTTTTATTTATTTACTTCACAAACATTTTTATGGACATACGATAATTCTTGGATCTTGGATCTTGACGTCAGTATCCCATGCCTTGTGGTAGATTTATGCAATCCATTACAGTAATAACATATTTTATTCTTCTCAATACGATAAAGAGAGATTACTTTAAAATTCTATCTCAATAGTAAAATTTTAAATTTTGTATTGTGCTCTGGTCGAAAAGTTCGATTTATGGAAAGAAATTTGTATGAAAGTTGCCTTCTATTTCTACTTCAAGAGTTCGAGTTATGGAGATCTTCGAGTTATAGAAATTCGAGTTAGGGAAGAAAATTTTTATGAAATTTGGCTTCTAAACGCTAGTGCCAATACGAGCAATGGAGATATTCGAGTAGAAGTTCGAGTTATGGAAGTTCCATTGTATGTCAATATCGCCGTTGCCAATGTTCTGAGGACCATAAATCTTCCGCAAAACCTTTTCTCTCGAAAACTCCTAGTGTAATGGGGTGTAGCTGTGCTTATGGGTATGCAGTTACAGTTGCAGGGTTATACTCAATTCCGAATCTTCGAATGGAGTCTTTGATCACGGCTAAAACAGCGTAAGCTTCAGTGTGGTCACTCCGACATTTTCGGTTTAAGGATGCACTGAAGTCTAATAGCAGCGTCTGTACACCACAGGTGCGGATGCGAGCGGGCGTCGGGAGCAAGCGGCTCACTCTATAAAGGTGCACAAACTTTAAACCAATCGGCTATGGAGGTTGTGTGCTGGGTTTGGAACCCGCAAGTTGAAAGCAACAACAAATTTTGATGCCGGCCACTACAAACTTATTAATTAGCCTATTAATTTATACCATAATTAACAACGTTTTATCGCTTTCCCAGCAAATACTACTTTGAATGCAATTGAGAAATAAAGTCTTATTTCAAGGAACAACTTTATCACTGTAGAAATCGTCAATCACCGATCGTCCCAATACAAGATGACATCACTTATTGAGGCGACTCTCTGGGTCTTCAGTAGAAAGCACCATACCGATAAGGCTTATCACCTAATAAACCGTGAACATCGAACGGTAAGCTAGAATGACGTCATAATCACCATTAGCGACCTCATATTGAAGGAGACATTCAGAGTCAGAATTTTAAAAGGTGCCCCATAATTCAGGCAAAAGTTTAATTTTGCGGGATTTAACAGTACAGTGTCATGACATGACAGTTGGGGTTTGTTAAAATGGAGAGCTATAACGAAGATAGTTCGTTTAATGGATTTTGGACGGGTCAGCAGTAACAATAAATAGTGTTCGTTATCGTTATGGTTATGGTTTCAAAAGGATGGTGCCGCATGCCAGACAGCCAACTTGAAGGAGGGAATTGCGCGGTTTATTAATGAAATTGATCCACATTTACACAAAATGGTCATAGACAATTTCAATAATATAATGCGTACTACCCAGTAAAGCTGTGGTGATCATTTATCTGACGTGTTATTTCATACATACTCCCGTTCTGTATACTCTATGAATCAACAAAAATATTAATTAATTTAATTAAAACTCTGTATTTTCTATTAAAATTACAAATTGCGTACATAACGGGACACCCTTTACACATACCCTGGAAGATTAAATTTGCATCTGAAATCAAACAAGCTTGAAATTTACTCTTATTATGAACCATAAATTTATTTTAAAACCGGAAAAATTGATTTTTTACAGTAGTGAAAACCAAAATGTAATATTTTTCCAATTTTTTAATTACAGTGGAACTTGCATAACTCAAACTTCTATAATTCGAAGTTCTCCATAACTCGAACTCTTCAAGTGGCTATAAGGCAACTTTCATACAAATTTCCTTCCATAAATCGAACTTTTCGACCAGGGCATAGTACAAAATTAAAAATTTTGTTATCAAGGAACAATTTTAAAGGAGTCCCTATGCTCGAATGGGGGCGAACAAAAAATATGATATTACACTTATAGATTTCATAAATCGTGTAACAAAGGCAAGGGATACAGACGTCAAGAGCCAAAAAATAGCAAAGTGCATCCAACAAAATTACAGAATACATGTTATAATTTATTAAAAAAAACTTTTTGCGAAGTAAATAACTGATACTCTATATTTTACAGCTTTTTTACAAATTTATGTTTTATTGAAAATTTCTATAACTCGAAGTTTTTTTGTGAATTACGGTGATTCGAATTAGAGAAGTTCCACCGTTCTTTATGAACGTAAATATTATAAAAAATTAAAAATTAAATTTTCTACAGGAGACCAAACAAACAGTATGATTTTTGCTACATTTTAACATTTTTTTGGCCAAAAAGAAAATTTTAAATAATAATATAATGAAATAACTGCTAATTTTTAAAAATTAATTTTTAAAATTGAGGACTTTTAAAACTAGGCTAACTAGACTAAGTTGAAAAAACAGTCGTTTTTATAAGAACATGTTTCCAAAATAGGTACCCCAAGAGTAAACTCGTGGCACACTGGAGCTATAAGTAGAGCTACACACTTGTATGGCTTAGAACAGTAGAATCAGTAGAAATTTTCATTTATTTGTTTTATTAATTTTTTCTACTCTGTGTGAAATTTATACAAGTAGCTGAAAGTATCTGCTTTCATTAACTTTTCAAATATAATAATCTGATTTATCCATAATATTCATATAAACTTGTTCTCGTTGTCACCTGCTATCACTTTTTACATTGCTGCATCTGTCAGTTAATTTATTAACTTCTCTGAATAATCAAAACAGCAGCCAGTTGTAAAAATATACCCGTTTTATAATTATTACACTCTCGCAACAAAAGTTGCTAAGAGAGTATTATAGTTTTGTTCACATAATGGTTGTTTGTAAGTCATAAAACTAAACGAGTTAGATATAGGGTTATATATATCAAAATGATCAAAATGGCGAGATGAGTCAAAATTCGAATGTCTGTCTGTCCGTCCGTGCAACGGATAACACGTGTTCCTTGGGACCGTGAGATGGGCAAAATCGGACCATTGCCACGCCCACAAAATGGCGAAAAACGAAAACACATAAAGTGTCATAACTAAGCCATAAATAAAGTTATAAAAGTAATATTTGGAACAAAGGATCGCACTAGAGGGCATATTCGGACGTTATTTTTTTGGGAAAGTGAGCGTGGTCCCGCCCCCAAATCGGTTATTTTTATATATCTCGCAAACCAATGAAGCTATATAAACCACACTTTCTGCAGTCGGTTCTCTTACGCACCCCACCGCACACCATGAAAATAGTTGAAATCGGATAATAACTACGCCGACCACCCATACAAAGGTTAGGTTGAATATTACTAAAAGAAACACTAAATTTTACAGAAGAAATTGCAGAATGAAGCTGCACTCACATTTATTACAAAATGGAAAATGGGCGTGGCATCGCCCACTTATAGGTTAAGAACCATATCTCAAGAACTACTCGACCGATTCGAATAAAATTCGGTATATTATATTTTCTTCACACCCTGATAACACGGATAAAAAATGGTTTAAATTGGTTCCCAACCACGACTACTTTCCATTTAACTCATTTTTGAATTCCATCTTATTCCTTCACTTTATAATATATACATAAGGAACCAATGAAGATAGCGAAATAAAACTTTACACAAATACTGTATATGATCTGTGGCATCACTTGTGAAAAAATTGTCGAACTCGGACTATAACTTTACAATGCCCCGGATATCGTATATAAAGAACTCAGTGCCCCATGGTAATTTTTCATCGAAAATATCGGTAAATCTCTCAAATATCTTAATTTAATTCAGAGGAAATCTTTTTCTTCGAATAGTGTGTCTCTGTACCAGAAATTGTTAAAATCTGGTCATAACTTTCCCAAGCTCTCTATACCTAATTATAGCATTTTCAAAAATACGATGGTCTTAATAGCTTATAAATCGGTTAATTTGTATCTTAGCCAAATTGAATGAGCATATAATCATAGACATAATTTATGTTGGTGGTGAAAATGAGTAAAATCGGTTCAGGAATTACCTCAGCCCTCATATCTATATATGACGATTTTCGTTATTCTATTAGAATTTATGCCGAATATTTGGGTCAAATTGTGTGTTATCTTTATAAAAATATAGCAATAAAGTGCGAGAGTATAAAATGTTCGGTTGCACCCGAACTTAGCCTTTCCTTACCTGTTTTTATTTTATTTTTATTTTTATTAATTTGATATTGTAATATTGCGATTATTTTCAAGCGATTCTATCATTTAATTTATATGATTTATTTTAAGGGTGTACTTATGCATATACTTATATACTAGTTATGATTATTGTAACCGGTTTCAATAAACTAACCGCTAATTAAAATGCCAAACACTACTATCGCCACACATACCCCTTTGGAAAAGCCAGAAAGCAAACTGAACCTGAATCCAAACTGCAAACTGCGCTGTCACCGTCGCACTGCTGAAGGCCCGCCGTTCATCATTAAAAATGGAAGAATTTCTTGCTGGTGGCGGCTTCACTTCACTCCGATGTCGTGCTGCCATCAACAACAGTTAATTATGCGGCGCTTATGCCCAGCATTCGGCAAATCAGCAATATCATGGTGATAACTGACAAACCTAATGCTGTGATTTGTGTGTTTGCTATTGTTTTTGTGTTGTTGTGGGTTTTCAGCGGCGCATTGCACTCATTGGGAGTTGCTAATAATGATTTCATATTTGATTGAAACAGAACCGGCTTTCTCTATTTTGCATACTGCAGCGGCCATATAATGTGTCACATTCGGCTGAGAGGTGAAACAAATGTGTTTTTAATAAAAATAAAAAAATAATTATTATTATTTTATTGTTGCAATTCAATAAATTTTCCATTTACTTGACAAATGCACTTTGGAATCGCGTTCAAGGTTCTAATCAATTTTGTTACAAATATTTAAATATTTATTCTGTGTCTGTTACTGCAATGTACGTGCTTTATGCACCGTTATTAAAATGAAATAAAACCGGTTTGTAATACTTTTAAAACAATGTCAAGTAATGCGCCAAACAATACAGCTGTTCGAAAAAAATATATATTTTTATCAAATTAATTCCACAAATCTTCAATAAAGCAGCCTAAATGACCGCAATTTCACCAGAATTATTATTGAAAGCACGTAATTGATTTCATTTAATTTAAGCGCTTGAGTGTCGAAATAAAAACAATAAAACTTCGATTCATGCAGTTCTTGCATGAAAAGTAGAGACATTTTTTTGGATTTAATTCATAATTGATTGGACTTTACACCTTTGTGGCAAGTACACAATTTGTATGGCCGGCTTACGTCAGTGCATACGAGTGCTGTCACAGGTAAGTCAGCATGACAATGACAAATTCACTGACAGCCAGCCAAAGTTGACAAAAGAAAAAATGGAAGAAGCGTCCGAGTCCATTTTATGATCACAAAAAATCAAAAAAATTTTGAATTGATGAATTTACGAACAAAAGCTGACGCTTGGGCATTATGTACGTCATGTGCGAAATTTCACACAAGAAAGGGAATACCATAATACACAAAAAAACCACTTATGTTAAGCAAAGCAATAAAAAATTAAAATTTTTTAAATGATTTTTTGTTGTTTGTGTATGTGTAAACAAACAGAAACCCAAAATAGCGGATATCAATGATATGATGATGCTTCACATGTTGAAGTGCGAATCGAACATAATCGAACAATCGAATATCGCACCAAACATGAGTTAAAGCATAATTGCTACTAAAACAGAAGTGAATACGAAAATTAAATTAAAATGTGTGGTTAAAAAAAAATGAAATAATAATAGTAATGAATAAAAAAATAAAGAAAAAATGTAAAAAAAATCGAAAAGAAATAAAATAAAAAAAAGAATATGAAAAAATATCAAAATAAAAAAAATATAAATAAAAAGAAAAAAAATTACGAAAAAACAAAAATGGAAAAAATATTTTAAATATTAAAAAAATTTAAAATATTATGTGAATATAAAAAAATGAAAAGAAAATAAAAATAGAAAAAATATTATAAATATTAAAAATATTATATGAATATAAAAAAATTAAAAATGGAAAAAATATTATATGAATATAAAAAAATTAAAAAAAAATAATGAAAATAATAAAAATTTAAATTAAAAAAATTATACGAAATAAAAACTTTAGTTTCAAAATATTTTTTTAAAGTAAACTTTATGCAATCAATTTATACAAATAAACGTAATTTATGTTTAATCTGAACTACACATGCATATTTATATATTAACAAAAACAGGAAATGGCAACCGGCGAAAATGTTTGGAAGTAAATAAAATTAGAAAAAGTGGCACAAAATAACAAAACAATAATCAATGAAATTTGCTAAAGTATGCATAATAATTAATTTTATAACGTTTTTCGTTTTAATTTTTTTGATAGAAAAAAAATTTAAAATATATTGAAAAAATATATTATAATTTTTTTATAATTAATTTTATAACGAATAATAAAATGTTTAAAAATAGAAAAAAATATTTTTATTATTAAAAAATTTTATTATAAATCAATATATTTTCAAAAATTCGATTATTAAATATAAAAATATTTAAATATTAATAAACAAATTAAAAAAAAAAAGAATTAAAAATTTTGTTATTAAATAAAAAAAATATTATAAATCAATATATATTCAAAAATTGGATTATTAAATAAAAAATAATTAGATATTAATAAACAAATTTTCAAAAAAAAAATTCAGAAAAAAGTGAACAAATATTTATAAATTGTTTCCAATATTTAAAAATTACTTAGTAATTATAAATATATTTTTTTAATAAAATAGTTTTGTTTTGAAAAAAATATTGCTTTATTCAAATAGGAAAATAAAATTTGTTAATCAAAAATTTTATTTTAAAATACTATATTTTCAAAAAATTAATTTAAAAAAAATATTTAGTAAAATAGAATACAAATATTTGAATTTTTATACTCTCGCAACAAATGTTGCTAAAGAGAGTATTATAGTTTTGTTCACATAACGGTTGTTTGTAACACCCAAAACTAAACGAGTTAGATATAGGGTTATATATACCAAGGTGATCAGGGTGAAGAGTGGAGTTCAAATCCGAATGGCTGTCTGTCCGTCCGTCCGTCCGTCCGTCTGTGCAAGCTGTAACTTGAGTAAAAATTAAGATATCTTGATGAAACTTGGCACACTTATTTCTTGGCACCATAGGAAGGTTGCTTCGAAAATGAGCAAAATCGGACCACTACCACGCCCACAAAATGGCGAAAACCGAAAACACATAAAGTGCCATAACTAAGCCATAAATAAAGCTATGGAAATAAAATTTGGTATGAAGGATCGCACTATGAAGGGGCATATTTGGATGTAATTTTTTTGTGGAAGTGGGCGTGGCCCCGCCCCCTACTAAGTTTTTTGTACATATCTCGCAAACCAATAGAGCTATATAAACCAAACTTTCTGCAGTCTTTTTGTTTAGCCACTTCCTAATACAGTCCAAAAATGAAAGAAATCGGATAATAACCACGCCCACCTCCCATACAAAAGTTAGGTTAAAAATTACTAAAAGTGGGTTAACTCACTAACGGAAAACGTCAGAAACACTAAATTTCACATAAGAAATGGCAGATGAAAGCTGCACTCAGATTTTTTACGAAATGGAAAATGGGCGTGGCGTCGCCCACTTATGGGTCAAAAACCATATCTCAGGAACTACTCGACCGATTTTAATGAAACTTGTTTTGTAATAGTTTCCTTACATCCCAATGATATGTTGTGAAAATAGGCCAAAACGCTTCACAACCACGCCTACTTCTTATATACCAGAACTTTGAAGACGATCTGAATCGTTTACTTTACAACATATAAAGTAAGCACTAGTGAAGATATCGGTGCAGAACTTTGCACAAATACTATGTTTATAGTGTGGCAGCCCCATTCTAAAAATCGCCAAAATCGGACCATAGGTTTTCAAGGCCCATATATCGAACACTAGGACCTCGGTGCTTCTAACTAACACCCGAACTTAGCCCTTCCTTACTTCTTTTAATATTGTTTTATACTATATATTTTTCATCAAAAATTTTCTTAAGTATGCCGAAAAATTAACATTTTATAACAAATAAGTAAATGTTTTAAACTAAAATATATTTTTAAATATATTTAGTGAAAATTACATTTTCAAAAAGCAAAACAATATAAGATAAAATAGATATTCGAAAAAAAATAGTAAAAAACTATATAAATATCTGTAAATTGTTTTTATATTTGAAAACTTGTTAGTACATATTTATATAATTTTTTATCAAAAATATGTTGTTTTTGAAAAAATTGCTTCAAAATACTCATTCTTTATAAATTTTTTTAAATTTAAAATTTAAACAACATTTTTAAAAAATAAAAAATTAAATAATACAAATTGTCAAAATTTCAAAATCAAAATACATATTTTGTGAAAAAATGGTATAAGTATTTGCAAATTTTTTGTTTTTATATTTGAAAATTTGTTAGCAAGTATTTATATAATTTTTTTATTTCATATAATTTTTTTTGATAAATATTGTTTTAGGTTATATATATGTTTTATAACATTTACAAATATTCGAAAAAATATATTTTAATGAGAGTCTTTAATAATACTTTATTTTAGCTAAAATCTCAATAATCGCCAAAATATACAATTAAACCAATATTGCACTACATTATACAAGCATCAACATCACACCAAGCCGCTTTACACACATTACCAGCAAAGTTGCTTTGAGCGCTGCTTAAAAAAATCAACGATATTACTCAGCGCCCGGGGCATGCTGCATGATTTTTTTTAACACTTAACGCTTACACTTTAACCTAACTGACGGAATCCGGCAACCGAACAGAGTGTACTTAAACAAGTGTACCTATAAACATGTCTCACAACATAGATGTATTTGTGCGCATGCGCAGCAGTACACACGCCGGCGCGCGCCATTAGCCGGCATATCATTTCCTATACACACTGTAAAGTGTTTGTTGATGCGCCCAATTGATGTCTAATTAATTTCACTAAATGCGGAACCATCTTTACAAAGCAAGCGACGTGTCGTATGAGTAACATTTCATATGAAATATAAAAAAAAAACTTAAAAATGAATAAAACGCACTTCAACCAAATATCAATAAACTACAAATTGCGTTAACAGCACATTTATAGCATACTTGTATACATGTACATACATTCATAGTGTTTTTATATAGACAAAAACCAGTTTGCTAGTTGCCGGTCGTTAGTGACTGCATGCAACTTGCCGGTTGTCCTTGCACTGGAAACAATTTCAAGTGCATGGACGCGCGCTTTAGTTGGCTTTTTCTAGGCAACGAGCACGTGATAAGCAACTGTAGATGGAGATGAAAAAAGCAAGTAGAGAAAATTGAAACAATTGCTGAAAAATTCCTACGACGCAACGGTAAAAATAACTCAAGGTCAACAGTTAAGCGTAGTAATAGCAAAACAATTCCCAACTGAAATGAAAGTAAATTTGTAAGAGGAGATGTGAGATGAGATAATGAATGTTGTGTGTCAGAGGTTGAGTAAAAAATATCAAAAAAAAATAAAAATTAATCAGTCAACAAAATACTGTTTTACGCTTGAAGTGGAATGTTAATTTTTTTTTTGCAAAACAAACAAGAAATTTTAGTAAAAAAAATTCAAATTATTAAACTATAGCATTATGACACAAATAATTCCAATATTCGATTTTTTTCGAATTACCGAAGAGCAAATTTGATATTTTTATATTTTTAACAAAATCATGTCTGAATTATAGGTTTTTATGAATACATAACAATACATATAAAGCGTTTCTCAAAAGGGACGATACAAAAGTAAACCGATAGGAACAGCAAACGACGCCATATTTTTTCCGCTCTTTTGACATTCCTCTTCAGTAAGGTTTGCACTTACATCATGGAAAGATATACGATCCAACAATGAGTCGAAATTATTAAACTTGACTACCGAAATTCGGAGTCGGAGGCCTCAACTTTAAGAGGTCGTCATAATCTAGGACGATCAGATCAACAATTGACCGTCTAGCGGAAATATGTGAAGCCACAGCCAGAGTAGACAATGTACCCGTGACAGTGAGACAGAGAAGTGCCCGTAGTGTTGAGAATATTGTTGTCACTAACGCATCTATTGAGGAAGACCGAAATCAGTCACACACAAATCGTTGTTAAGGGTTGGGCATCACTGTGACCTCGTTGTGCCGAATTTCGCGAAAAGATCTTGGCCTACATCCTTACAAGATCAAATTAACCCAAGAACGGTAGCCGCTTGACCACCAAAATCGTCGAATGTTCGTGAATTGGGATGAGCAACAATTTGAAAATGATCTGGATTTCATCGAGAAATTATCTTCAAGGATAAGGCTCATTTCTGGCTAAATGACTTCGTCAATAAGCAAAATATGAGTTACTGGTCAGTCAGCAAACCACATGTACTCCATCAGTCACCATTGCATCCCCGCAAAAAGTACGGTTTGGTGCGGTTTATGGGCCGACGGGGTTATTGGGCCGTACTGCTTCCGTGATGATCAAGACCGGTACGTTACTGCAAATGTAAATCACTACCGCACAATGATAACCGAATTTTTGGCCCGAATTGGATGATATGGACTTGGACAATATGTGGTTCCAACAGGACGGCGCCACAATCCACACAGCGAATACCACAATCCATGTTTGGTGAACGTGTTAACTCACGAAATGGCACAGTCAATTGCCCGCCTCGGTTCGACGTAGGGTTCAGGAACTGCACTTCTGCAAGCTTTTGTACCGCTCTTATTGAAAATCTCTCTTTGATACATACAATTATTTATTTATTATTTTTTTTTTTTTTAAGTAAAATAAATAAAAATAACATTTATTAATACTTTTATTAGTTAAAATTAATAATTTTAAATTCCATGTAGCACAGTGTAATAATGTTCAAAAATAAGAACTGCGTTATATTTACTCTTACACGGCACAATACCATCAATCTCAGCATAATTTCAACGCCGTCAAAATTTCAAATTGCAACGGCTTCCATTTTTCATTTTGTTTTCAAAATCACTTATCTTTTTCCTGTTTTTGTTTTGCTTGTGCCGCTGGCAGTTACTTTGTTGTTGTCTTGTGTTTATGCATTATCGGCATTTGTGTTCAGTTGGTCATTCCGTATCAATTTCTAGTTTCGCGTTATGAATATTTCATAGTCTTGAACTGGTGTTGAGAAAAAAATGTAAATTCTGCAGTTGTGGCATAAATATACAGGCAGAAATAATAATTTGTATGCATATGCATAACAACAACAACTACATAGTAAGATAAGAAAGAAAAAAAACGTAGTTAACCAACAGCATCAGTCAAAGCGGTTTGATGTGTGGCGTGGAGTGTGAGCCGGAACAGCAGCCAGACAAGTTGTAGAAAAAAATCTATTTCCACAACGAAAAGTCAACGAATTTTCTTGTAGTGTGAAAAAAAAAAAACTAATAAAAGTTTTACAAAACGCAGAACATAAATAAAAAGCTGACGCTTTAAGAAATAGCTACATATTTATAGACTCAAGGTTGACGAGTGCCAAAGCGGCTTGAAAAAATAAAAAGAAAAAAAATACAATGACTTCGGTTATAAAGTACATGTCGCTGGTGACCACCTGCTCGGTATTTGCAGCGCTAATTTCTATTGTTTGGCAAGCATTCTTGTCACTTAAACAATTAAACAAAACCACTTCAATTTTGACGGGGCTGCTGGCGATTGAAGGCAGTTTAAAGAAGCCACTACAAGCGCCCAAGGTTGCTGTGGGTTATGGTGCTTGCACAGATTTGTTGTTGCATGCGACAGACTTTCTAAACTATACGGAGGAGTTGGTAAAAGGTGTTGGTCCAGAATTTACAGTAGACGAAGTGAATGACAGACAAGAGTTGCTACAAACATTCGCATATTATTTTCAAAATGGTGCAGCAGCAGAGTGAGTGCATACATATATAAAAAATTTGGATAATTTGTTTGCATACTTAACAGTTATATTATTATCACTTTTTAATATTGCAGACGCATCATGCCGAACACCGATTTGTTTAGGGAACTTGTACAAATTGCCAAAAATAGACACCGTGACAGCATACAATGGTTCCTTGGCGGCAATGCACCACTTATGAGCACACGCTTTCATTTGGAAGGCGCTGATGTACTCTTAGGCGCGCGCATGTCAAAGAAGTGAGTAACGTTAAGCTACAAACAATTGTTATAACCATTTCACTTGAATAATTATTTCCCCTAGATTACGTCGCCTAGTACCGGAAGAAATAAAAATAGCAGGTGATGAGATTCCTGAAGATGACATCCACTTAATATTGGAGTACAAGTCCGGTGACACCTGGGGTCCACTTGAAGCGCCACGCGCAAATCGTTATATACTACACAGTGATCAAAATAATCCGCATTTGAATTCAGTTGAACATTTCGATGCGGCTGTGCGTAATTTCCGCCCACGTTTACTCGTTATCAGCGGCATACAAATGATGGATAGCTATAAATTCGCACCGGGTGTACGTGAGGCCCGGCTACACAAAGTGCAAGAACAAATCACATCACAAACATCGGCGACATTGCAACATTTCGAAATGGCAAGTTATGTCGAAATCGAATTGCTACAATTGCTGCGCCAATACGTGCTGCCATATGTGGATTCGTTAGGCATGAACGAGCAAGAGTTGGAAAATTTGCGACAGGTGTTAACACATGGACGCACAACGCTAGCTACGGACTGGAATCCACGTTTGGCCACAGCCTTAGATCAAATGCGTGATGTTTTTCAACTTTTAGCACAAGATTACTACAAAAATGCTACTGGCTTGCCACGGCGTCGCCTCCTCACACGTATACATGTGCATACACTGGCCTATCAAGCATTGTTAACCGTGCGTGACTCGCAGTGGGAGCGCACACAATTGGCTGCGGCTAAGGCAGCACTCACAGCACACCGGCATGTTTGCCAAACTGATATGGTTTGTTATTAAAAAAATATTTGAGGTTAAATACATTTTCATGCAAAATTTTGTATTCCAGATCAATCCCGAATCTGCATTACTCATCTTAGACGACAGTTTTTCTACCAGCGCACGCAACAAGAACAAAGCCAGTCGCATACAATTTAATCCACAACAACCTGTGCCCTGCTGGAATGAAACTATCGCTGTGAATGATCAGAAGTCATTACCTATCGAGATCTGTGTAGCTCCGGTGTTAGTGTGTCGTGTGGCAAAGAAAACTGCTGGCGCTGGCGACAATATTTCGGCGGCCGCGTTATCCCAACAGTTGTAAATGCATATGCATGTGTATAAGTGGCGTGCCGTGACGTTATATGTTAAGCAAGTGCCCTCTCCAAACGACTGTTGCAACCCAGAGTGACCTTAAAACACATATGGATCCTATGACCTGTAGTAATGGACGGAACAATAATTTAAAAGAAAATATATACACGTTTCTTTTACATATTTCTCAAACATTCCACAACGCGCAAATTATAACCTATTTGATTGTTCCTTGAAGTGATTGACGGTGTTTATATTATAGCGTATATTCTATATTTTTAGTCTAAAATTCATATTAACTGTGTTCATTTAACTACGTGAACTGTAGTGTAATAGTTATATTACAATGTTGATGATTTTTGTTTTGTACGTGGTGACGTCTCGATAATTAAATTACATCCCTAGTTGTTTACTAATTTATTAGGCTGCATTAAAAATTTAAATTATAAGAGTATGGAGATATTCGCATATTGATAAATTGAAAAATAACAGAAAAAAATATACACAGTTATTAATAAAATAACAAGAAATTAACAAAAAAAAAACGAAAAATTAAAAAAAGATAACGAAAAATTAAAAAAGTATGACGAAAAATTAACACAAATTTAACCGAAAAACAATGAACAACTTGCCGCTAATATGTACTTAAACAATTTGTTAAATACTATATGTATTTAAAACGCAAAAGTCGTTTTTAAAATGAGAAATTATTGAAATGAATGTTCAATAATTGCCTATTGATGTTAGATTTTTACATTCCTCTTTTATTTAACCGTTGCATTTTGACTTTATAATAAATATGCATTTGTAAGTTAAAACCTAAATATAAACTTTTTTATTTCTGCTCTTACATCCTCACAACACTTACCGCTTACGGGTATCACTTAATAGCTAAGAAAAGATCAACTTTATAGCAAATAAAATACAATCAATAGCCAGCACACTAAAGACCCGGCATCACGTATGCAATATTGTCCAGTGTCGCTGTAAGGTTTTCACTTAGCTGCGGCTTTCGTTCCAAACCGGGTATGCGTGTGGTCAGGCACAGTAGTGGTCCCAGTGAGCAAAGCAGACTGTCTAGCAATACGGAAAGACTACCAGATACCGCAATTTGGCCTTCATGTTCTTTAAGTCGCTCACCGATGATGGTCAAACTCTCACCCAGCAGCTTTAGGTGCGCTGCCGTATCAACGGGCTCAATGTTTGGTTGTGACGACTTTCGGCTGTGCGAATTTACGGTATGTGTGGTGACTGTTGTGTTGCTCGTGTAATTGTTGTTTGTTGTGGTTGTGTTGTTGGTAGCGTGTATTTGCGTTGTGGTATTATTGTTATTTACGCCATTGCCACGATTATGACTATTATTTCGGCGACGTTTTGTTGTTAAGCCCGTTGTTGGGGATTCGTTTATGCTGCTTGCCACCGAGATTGAGTTGCCACGTGGCTTCCCTCTGTTCGATTGTGGCACACTTATTGGTTGTGGCGTTTGCTCTAGCTCTTCAGCTAGATTTTTGTTTCTAGTTGTGGGTTTGAAATATGCTGAATATGGATTCGGTGTATTAGGCGTTACGCGCTCACGTGACTTCGCTTTAGTGGCTTGAATTTTAGCTTTACGCCGCCATGAATCTTTCTCCTTATTCGAGACATTCGCCCATAATTCACCAAGCCGTTTTGCGGTATTCGAGAAGTCTAAGGTATAAAAAATAAAATATTTTTTTTTTTTAATTGTTTATATTTAGGCTAAACTCTAGCTTACCTAGATCTTGTCCTTTATTTAATTTACCAGATTTACGTAACTCTCGCGCCCACATACTGTACGCGGTATAACGTGTTTTGCCTTTATCCTTCCGTTCAACTTTGCCCGTCACAACACGTCCATCTTTCAGCACTCTCCGCTTATTTGCCTTCTCTGTCATATATAAACTTTGTCGCACTTTTGACTCTGGATTACCGTTGCTGTCCGTCGGTTCACCATCCACAATGCCCGCCACTAGCTCTTTAAGGTCATCATCAGAATCACCTGTTGGCGTATTGTTATCACCATAATTTTCGCCATCTGTACCGTTGTCCGACATTTCATCGTGCAATTCGGTATCGTCTTCAGCTAAATCACTTAGATCACCACCTAATTCATGGCTAACATTAATGTGGGATCTGCGTGCGGGCCGCCCAACACCACCCATAATGTTTCTACCACGTACATTACCGTTACGCGTCGGCAATTTTGCCGCTCTTTTCAGTTTCTTTTCCACTTCATCTGGCGATTGAAAGTCGAGTAGTTTGGATGATTTCTTACGTACGCGTCCACTTCGGGATACGCCAGTCACTTGGAATTCTTTAAGCGTTTAATATTATTAGTGTCTGACAACATATAGCAGATAAAACTTGGAGTACTTACCCTTGCTAGCAGTGGTATTCTGAGGCGTTTCCATAGCTATTGGAGGCAAAATTTAGATTTTTGATTTTTGTGATTTGTTTTGTTCGTAATTCGTTGCGTTCTATCAGGAAAATTTCGACAGAAAACATGTGAAGGCAAACGAGAATATAACACAGGGTTGCATAGAATATATTTTAAATTATTGTGTAACAAATTGGCACGGATAATATAAATATTAAATTATCTACTATTGTTTACAAAAGTTTTTTAATATACTCTTGTTGCGCTGAAAATTTATAAAATTTTGTTTAAAATTAAAATAAATATATATAAAAAAAATGTTTTTTTCTTATTGCATGAAATATTAAACACTACCTTTCATGCAACCCTGTGACGGCTGCAAATTTCCTTCAGTAATTGGCGCTTTTCCGCAGTTTGGAAGAAAACAAAGGAGAAGGTGTAAGAAAATTCAAGCGTCTCCAAGCGCTTGAAGTATATTTAATTATAAATTCCATCATTTTGCTAAACTACTGCTGCAGAGCTCAGTTTAAAAAAAATCCTTTGATTAGGACTAACTAAAAACACCCATCAAAATGACGACGGAAACAACTCCTCAGCAGCAGCAGCAACAACAACAAATTCGCATTGCGCTGTCGGAAATTCCTAGCCGCCTGGAAGCGCTGCGTTTTGCCAGCGGAGGCGCTACAACGCCTACAGCTACACCAAATCGGCGCAGTCCCAATGAGCCAACGCCAGCAACAATATTTAACACACCACATCTTCTGGACAATACTACAAATGTAGCACTCTCTCAGGATAACATCTTATCGCCAATGCCATCACCCGATGAAATGATAATACGTCAACGTGGTCGACGTCGCTTTAACAATGGTTTATCACCGGATGTAGGGAATACGCCACTACGTATGCCCTTCCAGCGTACACCAACAAAAGTACCACTTAGCACCAGCATGATATTGCGCAGTTCACCGCGTAAGCGTCTCACAATGGGTAGTACACCACCAGCGCCTGAACCACCAGTGATGCCTTCACCAACGAAAGCAAAACAGCAATTATGGCCAACGGGTACACCGATGGCGAAGAAATTGAGACTTGGCGGTGAGGATGGTAACTGTGGTAAACCAATTGCACAAACGAATGAAGAAACACCGCTGCCAGTGCTGTTGCAAGGCATGTCGCAACAACAACTTATTGATCTAATTGTGGGAGAATTAGTTGCGGGTGATACTAAAACTGAGGAGCAATTGCGCACACGTCTGCCAATGCCGGATATAAAGTAAGAATTGCTTTTTTAAAATAATTTGGTAGTTTTAAAATTTTTTTTGTTATTGTAGCCCACTAGAAGAAGAGTTATTGCATGCCAAACGTCAAATATTTCGCTCACTACCAACATCACGGCTTTGCAAGAAAACCGACAGCAGCGCTTATTCTCGTGCGGCGCTACATCTCAGCGAATTTAAGCGTTTGCTTAATACACAAACAAAACAATTATATGACTCAGGGAATTGGGACGCATTGCTGGACTATGTGACCATGGCTTGGCCAATTGTACGCGCCACACCGCACTGGGATAGCGCTACGCATAATGTAACCCGTCGTCAATGCTTCAAACTGCTGGCATGCCATTGCATAGCTGCGTTGAAAAACGGTGGCCAACGTTTGGGTATGGCGCGTCTACACGAAGCCGAACGTAACTTGCGCGAATGGACGCGTGACTACGAAGATGTGCAATCGTGTTTGAGCGCATTGAACAAAGCGATTGCCAAAGGACGCGCAACGCTCTAGTATATTCCTAATCAGTTTAGCATTTGTAGTTTTAGAATTTTAATACGAAAGACTTAGCGCATGATTTTTAATAACTATATATATATATAGTAGTGTTGAAGACTTGCACGTTTTAGAATTTTAGCATTTTAAAGTTGCCATTTATTGCATATATTAAAAAAAACAGCTGGTTATAGCGATTTATTGTGATCATAAAGACAAGTGACAAATACAATCACACATTTAACAAAAAATCCAAATTTATACATACACACACAGTAACTTTTATGAATTTAAGACCATGTATTGTTTTTACATATTCTAGTTTAATTCGGTAATTGCATTATTGTATATATTTGTAACAGCATTCATATAAACGCGCGCCAGTCTAATATATGTTTTTTAATAATTGTTTGTACAACTTGTACAACTTTTCAAAATATTTTCACACAACATTTGTAATTAATAAAAAACCAATTGTATATTTCATTATTGTTGTGTGCGCTCTATACTCAAAATTATACTAAAATTGCACGCTTAGTCATTTGTTAACGCATTTTAACGTTTGTTAGCAGCCATAACACATGCCGGTGGTACATTAAGCTTAAGCAAGTTTAGCAATTGTTTATTTACGCCTATATTCGGTATTATTATTATTATTATTATTATTATTAGTAATTTCATATTTTTAAGTTTAAAAATTTGCAATAACTCCATGTTAGGTCTCTAGTAAGTAACGTATGTGTACTAAACTCGTATATGCTGGTATACCATAACAGTTATCTCTTCCCCGCAAATCATGTCATACTGTTATTTTTAATATGCTTTCACTTAGTGTTAAGATTTTTATTCAGAGTTTTTATCAATATGAATATAATAAAGTATGTACATTTTTACAAGCTGAAAATTTTGAATTTTATTTATTATTTTGAAAGTTAAGCAGAATATTTGTGGTGTTTAAAAGGACTTGATACAATGTAAGGAATGACGGACCTTAAAGAGCTATACCAGTGTAACCCATGAAAAATTAGACGATTTTCGTGAATTTTTTATAAGGAAGTACTATATCGAATGTTTCGAAGCTTTTTTGGACATACTAAGGTATACTTTCACCTATATTTTAAGATTTTTGTTTTACAAAAGTATTGAAAAATAACGGAGCTATGTTCTGCCTTGGGAGGTGTCAAACAAAAACTCCCCAACTGCTGACATGATTCCGGCCGAATAAGTAGCTGAAACAAAAAAAATCAAAAAGGTTATTATTGTATTATTTTCGTATACAATGATCTACGATTTTTGAAAAATATCAAAAATTAAAAAAAATGTTGCAGTTTCGAAAAAGAGTGTCATTTTTTAATGCTAAATTGAAAATTTTCAATAAACTAAAAAGAGGTAGGTGATTGTATAGTAAATATATCCAAGAATACTCGGTTTCAATTTTAAGTCGATCGGTCAATTTCTCGTTGAGTTATGATGTTTGTTAAAGTTTCGACTCTTTAGAACGCTGCCATTCAAAAACTTTTCAAGATACGACCTTACCGCTTTCACAATATATTTTTGAAAGTTAAACTATCGAAGAAGCAAAAAATAAAATAAAATCGATTTTTTTTTTAATGTTACATTGGTATAGCCCCTTAATGGTCAAAGGATGGTAAACCTTGCTAAATTTTTCAAAATTAATTGAGAAGTTTTTAATTTAAAAATTTTATTTAATTTCTTCCGCAATTTATTTGTACTACAAATAATTTTCTCTTTCAACTCACCGTTCTTTAAAATATAAAACTAAATAGTTAAATGCTGAATTTAATAAAACGCACAATAATTAAAATCACTTCATCGTATTTTATTTATTTATACACATTTATAGTACTTCGCTACATACAAACCTACATTTAGTATTTACAAAAATATCTTCCTTTCATAACCTAAAATCTATGCTAACACGATTTGTTAAGTAACTTCATTCACGTTTATTTACATTTAAATTATATTTATACATATACAGTTATGCATTAAAACAAGTTTAATAAAAATATTATGACAACAGCTTCCATATATGACAGCGAAAATATTTTGGTATATTTGTATGTATTTCTTAAATTATATTTTTAAATAATCATATTTGTTGGAAAACACATTCTCACGTGCATAAATATTTACATTTTATTATTTAATTAATAGTTTTTTGATTTTTTTTTAATAATTGTGTTTTAAACATTTTTTATTTAAAATTCGCTTAAAACTAGTTTAACACATTTGTTTGGTATTGTAGTTGTTGTTGTGAGTTGTTATCGAAATCAAATATTGTAATATACAGAATATAATACAATTGAACTTTCATAACTCGAACTCTTGAATTGGCAAAAGAAGTCAAATTTCATAAAAATTTTCTTCCGTAACTCGGAAATCTCTAAGTAAATTTTTTTTGTGGATTAAGGTGACTCGAGTTAGAGAAGTTCAACTGTACAATAATTCGGAGTTCAAAAAATAAATTTGGTTTTTTAAAGGGTTTAGTATATTTTTAAAAGAAGTGGTTAGTGTCAGTTGGGTTCATTTTAGTTATTTGGTTCTTTGGTATGATGGTTATAAGTCTGGTTAGTATATGTAATATTTAAAACTTTGTTGTGTATACTTATGTACTATTGTAAAACACTTCATGTGACATCACTTTCTTAGCAATTAAACCTGCTAACAACAATGTACAAGAACATTTATTTATTTTCCTTAGACAAACTTTTCTTAGACAGCTGCCATTTCGTTTTGCAGATTTGTAGAATTGCAAAGATTTTTGTTAAAAGAATTCAGGTTCGTATTCAATTCCATTAAGACTCTTAACACTTCTGGCTATATTTTATTCCTCTGTGATTCTCAGATTTCTATTAAAGAAATTACTGAAATTTCACACTTCAAAATTATTTTTTGTTATTTTTCGGAATAATAATCGCGACCAGCAATCCATTGATGACCTCTACAGTTAAACTGACTAAGTACATACTACTTATATATTACTACGGAAATAATTTTAACCATCGCAACACGTAGCATAGAGTATAAGGGTTTTGTTTGCACACTGTTTGCAATTTTATCGAATTTTTTCGCTTTTCATTCTAAACATTAATTCTGTGCCTGCTTAGAATGCTTAAGAACGTTAATAGAACAGCCAGCAGCAGTAAGGAACCAGTAGTCATTTGTCGGGAAGCTCCGGAGAGGTATCGCCCTGTAAGAAGAAGAAAAATAAATATTTATTATAATTATTATTATTTTTTTTTTAATTTTAAAAATTATAAATTCTGCATACAGGTGAACTTCTATAAGTTCTTAAGAAGTTCTCCATAACTTGAACTCTTGAATTGGCAATAGAAGTCAAATTTCATATAATTTGCCTTTCGTGACTCGAAATCTTTTTAACTCGAAGTTTTTTGTGGACTATTCGAGTTAGAGAAGTTCAACTGTATTAATAAGGAAGTATAAATAAATAAGGAAGTTTTTAAAATATTTTTTTTTGTTTTTTTTTTTTTTTATATGAATATTAATATATTATTTAAAAAAAAGTATAATCCAGCAATTCTCGGGATAACTTAAATCAATGTTCGAAACAATTTATGGAAAATTCCAGAAAAAATCTTTAAATAAAATTGATTTGAATTGATAAAGGACGAAATTAAAAACAGGTAAGGAAGGACTAAGTTCGAGTGTAACCGAAAATTTTTCACTCTCGCAATTTATTTATTTAATTTAATTAGATAAGACACAATTTGACCCACATAACATAATAAAGTCCACAAGAATAACAAAGATCGTTATTTAGTATATGAGGACTGGGATAATTCCTAGACCGTTTTCAGCCATTTTCACCACCTAGCAACATTATACCCAAGACTATACGCTTACATAATTTTGATATTACATTACCGAATCTTCAAAAACCCCAACATTAGATATATGGGAGCTAAAGGATGTTATAACCCGATTTCGCCCATTTTTGGCACAGAGACCCATTAGAAGAAAAATATTTCCTCTACATTTCTTTAGGATATCTGAGAGATTTACCGGTATTTTTATTAAAAAAGTATCAATTGGCACTGAGGTCTTCTAGTTCTATATCTGGGGTCTTGAAAACTTATATTCCGATTTCGAAAAATTTTCAACAAGTGATGCCACAGTTCAAATACAGTATTTGTTTAAAGTTTTTCCGTTTTCTTCATAGGTTTTTGATGTAGATATTATGGAGTGAACCAATCAGTTGGAATTTGTGGTATATGTGAAGTAGGCGTGATTGTTAACCGAATTCTAACATTTTCCAGCAAGATTGTTTATTAGAAAATATTATTATGTACCAAATTTCATTGAAATCGGTCAAGTAGTTTCTGAGATTCTGATTTTTGACACATAATTGGGCAGGTTTAATATTTTTTTTGTAAAATTTAGTAGTTTCTGAGGTTTTCTTTAGTGGGTTAACGCACTTTTAATAGTTTCCAACATAATTTGTGTATGGGAGTGGGCGTGGTTATTATCCGATTTCATTCATTTTTAAAGGGTATGATGAGTACCTTTTCGGTCAACATCACTTTGTGGGTGTGGAAATGGTCCCGATTTCGCCTATATAGCGAAGGTACCAAGGAATATGTGTACCAAGTTTCATTAAGACATCTCAAGTTTTACTGAAGTTATCGCTTGCACAGACGTATTATTTCTCGTTAACCTGATCTTTTTGAAATATACATATATATACTATTATATGAGAGTATATAATTGTTTTTGAAAGTTTTTTTTTTTAATTTTTTACCAACATAAAAGATGGCACTCCTCGCACTACTTCTAATCTTAGATGCCTAGTTCTGTTTATATTATTTTCTATCTATTCTTATTTTATATCTATGCTAATTACATTCCTATATATCAATATAGTATACATACATACAGTTATATATAGATATCAGTTCAATTATAGCACAACCATTGAAAAGCCTTCGGATCATCATACTATTTCTATTTCACTACACAGTCGGGAACGCTTCAATTCCCCATTCAGCGTGCGATTTCAACAATTAAATGGTGACAGAACAAGGATTATGTTAATCATAATTATTGTTGAAAGTAACTTTGACTCATTGCCAGATACCTATGTAGATGTATGAGAGCATTTTAGGAAGCATTTTAGGAAGCATTACAATCGCGCCATATACATATGTGGAAAGTACGAGCATATATAGATTTCATACAACATAATAAGACATGACTCAATGCAATGAACGTCACAAAAGAGAATTTATAATTATACAAATTTTATAAGAAACGGTAGAGGCAATTCGAGTCGTTATCGCTTTCTTTCGTATAAAATGTGAATAATAACAGATTTACATATAACCATACGCATTCATTCATGTCGCTACTGTCTTCTGCAAAATCTATGCAGATGACTAAGCAGCGCACACGCTGACGAGTGACGAATATTAATTTGCAACTTTGTGGTTTAAGGAGTTATTGGAATTACCAAATGGGAAGCAATGAGTCTAATACAATATTCATATATTGGCGTTTAAATGAATATAGCGGATTGTAAAGACATGATTTTTTGAACTTTATGTAAATCGATTTCTTCTTGATGACTTATAAAATATGGTCCAGTGATTTATAAAGCGATTGAATGTTAAAAAAATTGGACAGATATCTTCCAAATATTTTGCGGTTTCTTGAAAAAAAAAATTAGTTTCTTTCAAACAAGTCCAAAACCACTCCCGACTCGGTTACGCAAAATATTAATCATCAAAATTTGATTAACAAATAAAAATAAATTAAATTAATCACCAGTTTCAAGAAACATCTGTTAGATATAAATAACCAATCTTCGAAAATATTATTTTTTTTAAAGGTATAGAAATAGTTTTTAGAAAATTCGCTGACTTTCACATATATAAATATTGTGATTTTTTTTCTTATAAACAAATAAGATATTTTCAACAAGTAAGGAAGGGCTAAGTTCGGGTGTCACCGAACATTTTATACTCTCGCAATTTATTTATTTAATTTTATTAGTATTATATAATACACAATTTGACCCACATCTTCGTCATATATATTGTATAAAATCCATTGAAAGTTTGAAAACCCTAATATTAAGTACTTATATGGGTGCTAGGTGAAGTTATGACCCGATTTCACTAATTTTTGGCACGGAAACATATTATTAAAAGAAAGATATTCCCTTCGAATTTCTTTAAAATATCTGAGAGCCTCTATTTTCGGAAAACAAAATTTGAAGCACTGAGGTCCTCATGTTCGATATATGGGGCCTTGAAAATTTATGGTCCGATTTCAACGATTTCAGAAGGGCGATGCCACACTATAAATGTAGTATTTTTGCAAAGTTCTGTTTCGATATCTTCTCTAGATATCATCATTATATATTGTAAAATAAACGATTCAGATCGTCTTCAAAGTTCTGGTATATACATATGTAGGAAGTAGGCCGATTTGCCCTATTTTCACAACATATCATTGGGGTGTAAGGAACAAACCAAAATTTCATTGAAATTCGACGAGTAGTTTCGGAGATATGGTTTTTGACCAATAAGTGGGCGGAGCCACACCCACTTAAAATTTTTTATACCAATTTGGGCTGAGCCCTTCTTTACCTTTTTTATAATGAAATTTAAGGTCTCTGTTGGTTTTCCTTACTGAATTAAAGCATTTTTAGTAGTTTACAATGTAACCTTTGTATGAAAGGTGGGCGTGGTTGTAATCCGATTTCTTTCATTTTTGGACTATATAAGGAAATGCCTGAAAAAACCGACTCCTGAGAGTTTCGTTGATATAGATTTAATAGTTTACGCAATATGTACAAAAAACTTAATAGGGGGAGGGGCCACGCCCATTTTCCCAAAAAAAATTACATTCGAATATGCGCCTTCCTAGAACAAACTTTTGTACCAAATTTTAATTTCATAGCTTAATTTATGGCTTAGTTACAGCTCTTTATGTGTTTTCAATTATCGCCATTTTGTAGGCGTGACAGTGGTCCGATTCCGCTTCGAACTTAACCTTTTTATGGTGCCAAAGAACACGTGTTTCAAGTTTCATTAAGATATATCAATTTTTACTCAAGTTACAGCTTGCACGGACGGACGGACGGACAGACAGATATTCGGATTTGAACTCCACTCTTCACCCTGATCACTTTGGTATATATAACCCTATATCTAACTCGTTTAGTTTTAGGACTTACAAACAACCGTTATGTGGACAAAACTAGTATACTCTCTTTATCAACTTGCGAGAGTATAAAAATGTACTTTTTATAGATTTCCTGCTGCAAATATTTTAATCTGATATAGGTAATAGTTATCTAATATAGACTTTAAAAATATTTATTAATTAAACAAATATACAATTTCATAAATTTCGAAAATCTGTTATATTATTTATTTATACACATTCCTCTCTGTTTAGGCGCTAATAAATTTATTCTAAACACTCCAATTTTAAAGTCCCAACCGGCATAAATAAGTACTCCAATATCAATGTTGTTGCAATGACTCCTACGCACCACTTTGTGGTGAAAGTGTTTGTGCCACGTTCGGTGCACTGTGCCAATAAATAATGACTACAAACACCTTTCCCCTCCCACACACACAATGCAAGGAGCAACAAGTTTTAAGGTAAACATATTTATGAGAAATCAAAAAGAAAACTGAAAATCTCACAACAACAGAAACAACAACAACAAATTATATAAATAAATAAATTAGTGAAAACGCAGACGATATGCTTGATGGAGCGGAAGAGTTGCTAATGTGAGTTCTAATTTTTTCTGCATTAGAAGTAGCATTGAAAATAAATTACACATGTGTGAAAATTCACATTAGGCGGGGTCGATTTTCTGAGGAAAACTTATAAATTAGCGATTTCTTTAGCTTTTTTGCCCTTTATCAGAGAAAAAAACAAGTAAGAAAGGGTGAAGTTTGGGTGTAAACGAACATTTTATACTCTCGCAATTTATTTATTTAATGTTAATAAGATAACACACAAAATATTACTATATATGTATATGAAAGCTGGATTTATTCCTGTACCGATTGCAAACAATTTTTACCACCAAGCTACATTATATCCAAGATATGTTATTGACATAATTTATCTTAATATATCTCACATATTAACCAATTCACACGGTATAAAGTCCACTGGAAGCTGAAAATTCGTATATCGGATATATGGGAGCTAGAGGAAGTATTGACCCGATTTAGTCCCTTTTTGGCACAGAGGCACACCATTATAAGAAACACATACCATTTGAATTTCTTTAGAATATTTAAGATATTTGTCTATATTTTTAGTAAAAAATGGCCCACCAGCATCGGTAGCTGGAGACTAGAAATTCATAGTTCGATTTCGGCCATTTTTATGACAGGCGATGATAGATTTTTATATTGTAAAGTCATCGAATTACATGGAATTCAAAATTGTGGTATGTGGGAAGTAGGCGTGGTTGTCAATCCATCTTCTCTTCAAACTGTAACATTGGGGTGCCAAGAAAATGTTATGAACTGAATTTCGTTGAAATTGGTAGACTAATTCTTGAGATAGGGTTTCTGACCCATAAGTGGGAGGCCCCACGCCCACCCTACTTTTTTTCTACGAATTTAAGTGCAGCCCTTTTGTACCATCTTAACCAAACAATTTCTGATGTTTTTCGCTGGTCACTTAAACTCTCTATTAGGAGTAGAACATAACCTTTGTATCGGAGATAAGCGTGGATGTAATCAAATATTTTCCATTTTCATGGAAATCACTCTAGAAAGTTTGGTTGGTACAGTAGTAGTTTAGAAGATATGTACAAAAAACTTAGTTGTGGTCGGGACAATGTCTATTTTTTCAAAAACAAAAACATTTTTAGAAGTTTAAGTACTGATTCTATGACGTTTGGACTTACTTCCGTTTTCGGAGTAAAGATCTTTTTAAAAGCCATTTGAATATATCATTATTATAACTTACAAAAATTTATAAATTGATTTATAAATTAATTTATAAATTTTTGTGGTCAAAATTACGTCTATTTGTTATTGTGGTGGTGTATCAGAAATTCTATATCCCCCAAAATAAATTAAGCACTAATTAGTTAAATAAATATTTGATTCACTGTTATTATTATAAACTATTTATTTATCTTGCTTCGAAAAATTCTTTGAATTTCACTCGTTTCTTAATGAATGAAAAACTGTACATTACAGTGTAATATTTCACGAAATCTTTTCTTTATAGCGCTAACCTCATTATCATTATTAATATTTGTATATTTTTCATAACTGAATATTCCTAATTACAAATTGATATGTGCTTCACGCTAAATTACATACCATCCATATTTATGTGAGGCTTTTGTAAATCATTTTTTTCACCCTATTTGTTTATAATTTAAATGCTATGCACTCACACTGTCTATCTATATATTTATTATTATTGTATAGTACTTTTGTTTTATGAACACCTGCGCATAAATTTCGTGCAACTTGAAAAGAAAAATTGGCTAATTTCAATTCTTCATTTTAGCCGGAATTAACGAGCGGGTGTTAATGGGCTATTTTTCGTTGATGTATGTAAATATTTTTCGGAGCCACATTGGAATGACGTATTTTTATTGATGCAATAAAGTTGTAAAATTCTATTATTTAAAGGTATTCAAGTAGAAAATTTATTTTAAATTTTATTAGACGATGCCTGAGATCGTCTAGTCGTTATTAATTTTCGAAAATAAATATTTAGAATTATCTTCTAATTGGATCTGAGATGGTCTGAAGCTTCAACTGCCATGCTATTACAAGATCACATAATAAGAATACAAATGCTTTAAGAGTTGAAAGATGTACATATACCATATACGATACAGCATATATTATTCAAGTAAGAAACATTTGACTAGCCTTCATCTGGTTCTAAGAGAAAAACGTAACTATTATTAAGCGTTTCATCATTTGCAGATTTCGATTTCGAGGTAAAGGTCTTTCATATTCTTGGGCTATTGATCCAGAAGCATGGTATATTTTATCTATTTTTTAGCTTTAAGGGGCTATACCAGTTTAACATTTTTCAAAAAATCAATTTTTTTTTGCATATTTCATAGTTTATACTTTCAAAAATATCCTGTGAAAGCGGTAAGGTCTTATCTTGAATAGTTTTTGAATGGCAGCGTTATAAAGAGTGACCGCCCGCAGATATAAGCTCCTATAGTCGAAACTTTGAACGCCTTTTTCACGAAACGATAATTTTCGAAATTTCTGACATCAACGACAAATTGTCCGATAGATCAAATTTAAACTAAGTATTACTGAATATATTTACTATACAATGGCCTACGATCTTTTTGATTTGTTGAAAATTGTCAATTTGGCATTTAAAAAACAACAATTTTTTTACCTAAAAAAACGACATTTTTTTCAGAACTATGCCATTTTGTTAATTTTTCATATTTTCAATAATCGTACGTCATTGTTTAGCAAATACCTTCAACTTTAATAACCTTTTTGAATTTTTGTGGTCCAGCTGCTCATTCGGCCGGAATCATGTCAGCAGTTGGGGAACTTTGTTTGGAACCTCCTAAAAGAGCCCATAACTACGCTATTTTTCGATATTTTTGTAAAAAAAAATCTTAAAATATAGCTGAAAATATACCTTATTTTGTCTAAAAAACTTCAAAACATTCGATAGAGTACTTTATTTAAAAAAAATTCAAGAAAATCGCATTATTTTTAATGGGTACACTGGTATAGCCTCTTCAAGTCTATTGTGGGAGACTTGTACGATAGATATTCGATTCTTTGGGGGATATTGTGTAAACTCGATAGAAATATTTGACTTCGTTAGGTGCCATGGTTTGTGCCAACTTGTAAAAGAACGGAACAAGTGGTGAATATTCAAGAACAGGCTTCGGAAGAAAATATTTCACACTCGATAAGAGTTCAATTCGCCTCGTTGATGACTTTAAATTAATATTTGCCTTTCAGTTGAAAATGTACAACATCTCGGCTATAAATTGGTCGATTTTTTTTAAATAAGGATCCAACAGATCCATTATAGTTGGTAGACGTTGATTCAGAGATAGTCTAGAAGGTTTGCGATGTATTATATTGTACGTTATTGAGAACACAGATAATCTGGATTTATTGTGAGAAACTAGGACAGATAGCTCTACTGTTTAAATATAAGAGCTAGTGAAGGAAAATTTGTTCGTTCGCCTATTTCGAAATGCACTGTAACTATCTAATATTAAATTAGATTTAATTAAAATTTTTCTGAAATTAAATCTAATATATAAAATTCTCGTGTCACGGTGTACGTTATTGAACTCCTCTGAAACCGCTCGACCGATTTTCGTGAATCTTAGCGTACATATCGGCTAGGGTGGAGAATCGGACAACATCTATTTTTCATCCTCCTAAATGTTAAGGGTGGTCCACCCCTAAATTTTTTTAACTTTCCGCGAAGAAAATTAAAAATTTTCTAAAATCGGAAAGTTATTGGCTGTTGAAGTTCAAACCGATCTGGCTAATTTTAGTCTTGAAATATTCGTGGAAGGGCAGAAAAAGATTAGAAAGTGAGTAAATATGGAAAAATTGCGAGGAAGATATCAATAAGAGAATTTTATTCGACTTGACAAGAAAAATATAAAAAAAGAAAACAAAAAAATAATATTTTGAAGGTTGTCATTGTTGCTTTGTTAAAATATTTTTGTTATTGTTCAATTTAATAAGGTTGTGTCGATAGCCCAAAACAATTTGTAAAAAATAAGGAAAGGCTAAGTTCACGTCCAACCGAACATTTCAATTTTCCAGTCGGCAAAATCGCCAAAAATAGCGCTATTACGAAGATTTTCCAAATATTCAAGAAGTCGCTGGAGGTACTGCACAGGACTTTAAAAGATCTTGATTGTCGATAAACGTTTTTGGTGGAGCCAGGATTCTGTTAACAGGTGATTTACGCCAGACTCTTTCAATTATTCCTGGATCAACTGTTACTGACGGGCTAATCGCATGCCTAAAGTCATTTAATTTGTGGCGACACATAAAGTATCGCCAATTAACAACTAACATATGAGTGTTTTTGCGATTGTAGAAGCAGTTGGAAATGGTAGGGTCGCAGTTGACACCTCGATGGATTAATAGCATTTTCAACAGATTTCTGTCACTTCATTGACTTGAAAGAGAAGTTTTCCTGACATGAAACCTCAATATGATAACCATAAATGACTGATTGAATGACCTATATTGGTGGTAAAAAAAAGATATCGAGATCTTAATGCGACAATTTAGAATTTCGGTCCAGGAGAGTTGACACAGCTACAAACCAGGATGACGTAGTCAATTATCCCAAACTATTTAAAATTGCCTGTACTATCACCACTCACTTTGCAATTAAAAGTAGTGTGTGTTGTCATCATGCTGCGTAACATATGTACATAAATCGACCTCGAGTAATCAATATCGTCGCCGAAGCCAAGATTGGACCAACTTAATTTAATGTATACCTTAGCCACAACAACGTGTGGCCGGGTCTGCTAGTATATTCTATATATTTTATTGAGATCTGCTTACGAAAAATATTATTGCGTGAATTAAATATGAGAATAATATTATAATAAATAATATTTTCTTTGTAAATATATTTTATCAATTAACTGATGTATTCTAATAAGATAATAAATAACTAAAAATAATTAAATATAAAATTTATTAGAAAACTTACATTGCTTAGCCAACACAGGTGCACAACAGCACTCTTTCACCTGCTCGTAGAAGTAACAAGAGCCAACGGTAGCCTTATAAAGCTTCTCACCCACATAACAAATGTGTGGCACAAACGGCAGACCCTCTGAAAATACATATACATATAAGAATTTAAAATGAAACTAATTAAAGTAAATATTAATATTAATAAAAATTATGACTAAATATACAAGTGCACTACATGAAATTCATAATAATTACTTGCGCATTTGTTATTGCATTCATGCATATAAGACTTCATGTACACAAAGCACGCTAATGTAAACAAATTTGCGAAAATTCTAAGCAGACGCAGTAATAAATATTTTCAATAACATGCCAAAATGTGCAGTTAAAATTTATATTAAATCTTTGTACTACTCAACACCTACGCGTAAGTATTGACCTCAACCGCTCTAGTTCATAAATATAATACAGAAATTGGTGCAACTTATGTACATACATATGTAAGTCGAATGCAGTTTCACTTTCATGCATATTCGACAATTTGTTGTTATTGCTATTTTGTGTGTTTTACTAGCGGTCATAAAAATATTTCTCTGTAATGCAAAATGAGTTCATAAACTACAAAAGCTGATAAATAATAAAGTTTGGTGTTAAATTGTACGAGTATACACACATATATGATACATATGTACATATGGATGATGCTGGCCACATACACACATATGTACGTATGTATATATGTATCGTAGTACATATTTTAAAATTGAATATAAAATTTAATATGTGGTGGTATTCGCTGGAGGAAGTAGTTCAATATGCCTTGTAAATTTGATGGTTTTTGCTTTGTTTTTCTGTTTTTTTGGAGCTCATAATAATTGCAAAATTTTCTTCGCACTGGAGCATACTAAAAGTTTACAACATGCTTCCAGCAAATCAAAATGCGTTGAAACACGTAATTTTTCCTACATTTCGTTACTCATCTCCAGCAAATCAAAATGTGCTGAAGTAAAATTTATTTTTGCTTTTTTGTTCACTCCGTTTTGCTCCTTTCGGAAATATAAACCTTACTGGCCAATAAAACGATGTTTCTTCTTTTTTCTTATTTAGTAACACTTTCTCTCCACGCAAGAGTTTTGCTGTATTTTTGAAGTGAGTAACCCATATACATACATAATTTTTACGAAATAATTTTTTTTTTCACTTTTCGTAAATGTGGTCACACTTTAAAATCAAAAATACCGAGGATTGGACAAGGAATTTAAAAACAATATTTCGTTTTTTTCTGCAAAATTTCTTTAAATTGGCTGCCACTATTAATTTAGTCATTATTCCGCCAATAAACTAATAAGAATTGATCAGATTACTATTGGAGAAAAAACCACACTTAGTTTACATAAACCATTATTTAGAATTCACATCAAAATAAATAGAAATGTGCAATTCGTTTATAACTTATTTTTATTCTCCCTTAAGGGGTTAAATGGGTTTCGTCGGTTCAAAAATCGATTTTTTGTTTTTTGGCTTATTAATTTCTACAACACCTCAAGAATATTGTCCTAAATTTTCAAATCGATCCGAGTAATAGTTTCGGAGATACAGCCTTTGGAAGATGTGCGCTGCAAGTCAGGTTAATATTGTTACTCAAAACTTTAAACGTGTTTTTCTCGGAACCGTGTTTTCAAAGTCGGTTGTCAAATTTTCTCGAAAACTACTCAACCGATCTTGATGAAATTTTGCACAGATGTTCGAGATACAATTTACTCGTGCTTGAACGAAGGATTCTATTTTTTGTTTTTTTTTTTTCAATTACAACTATTAAAAAAAAAACAAAATGTCAAACTAATTTGACCGAAGTTTTTATTTTTTTTTTTTTTGGAAAAATGACTGCCAAAATTAAAATTTTTACTTTTTTACTTTTTTGTCTTTCCTTTGTACAAGCACGAGCACTTATTTTTGTTTTTTTTTTTTTCATTTCGGTTGTTCCTGTCAGGAGTTATGCTGACAACGCGTACGAACCTTTTTTCCGAGGGGTCACCGTAAATGACGTCACAATGAAGGAGTTTTAATATTTTTTCTTTGAAAATTTCAGAAATTATTATTTAAATAAGTATCTATAAGACAGAAAAAAATTTGAATTAAATAAATAATTTTTTACATAGAAAAAAATTGAAAATAGGTAATTTTTTATGCGACAAAACCCATGTAAACCCTTAATAAAAACGGATCATTCACTGGACCCCGTACTAGGTTGGCAATAATGATTTTCTACCCTTCGATTAATTTAGTCATGAATATAACATCCATCCATATATTAAACATCATGTTTCTGTTACTTCAACTATATGAAAAGGTTCCGATCCGGATGATAACTTTTCTCGTAAATGGAATATATTTTCTCAGCTCCTTCCTAATTCCATATCCAAATACACTTCTAATTTCCCAAATTCGAGATATCTACCCTTAATTGTTCTCAATTTATTGAAAGCAATTTGCTAATTGCGCGATTAGTATTGAATGGACATTAAATTAATACAGAAGTCTCTGTGGACTTATGTATGCTCAAGGAGGTTAAATAAATCTTCCAGTGAGATAACGAATTAAAATCAAAAGAAATTACAGGAAAATAAAATGTTTTCCTCTAATGTGAAAACGAGCAACATCCTCTTTCTTTTATATCAATACTAGCAAACCCGGCCACACGTTGTTGTGGCAAGGTATACATTAAATTAAGTTGGTCCAATCTTAGCTTCGGCGACGATATTGATTACTCGAGGTCGATTTATGTTACGCAGCACTAATTTTAATTGCAAAGTGAGTGGTGATAGTACAGGCAATTTTAAATAGTTTGGGATAATTGACTACATCATCCTGGTTTGTAGCTGTGTCAACTCTCTTGGACCGAAATTCTAAATTGTCGCATTAAGATCATCGATATCTTTTTTTTTACCACCAATATAGGTCATTCAATCAGTAATTTATGGTTATCATATTGAGGTTTCATGTCAGGAAAATTTCTCTTTCGAGTCAATGAAGTGACAGAAATCTGTTGGAAATGCTATTAATCCATCGAGGTGTCAATTGCCAACTGCTTCTACAATCGCAATTTGATATTGTTGCAAACACACTCATATGTTAGTTGTTAATTGGCGATTCTTTATGTGTCGCCACAAATTAAATGACTTTAGGCATGCGATTAGCCCATCAGTAACAGTTGATCCAGGAATAATTGGAAGAGTCTGGCGTAAATCACCTGTTAACAGAATCCTGGCTCCACCAAAAATGTTTATCGACAATCAAGATCTTTTAAAGTCCTGTCCTGTTTAAGTACCTCCAGCGACTTCTTGAATATTTTGAAAATCTTCGTTATAGCGCTATTTTTTGGTGATTTTGCCGACTGGTGTTTCGTTCATTTGCAACTTAGGAGTAATTTCAAGGCCGAATGTGCCGTTTGTTTGCCTACTAACAGGTGCCTATTCCCGTTAACCTTGGAAACCTTGGAACCTTGGTGAAAATGAGTGAAATTGGTTCTGGAATTACATCAGCCCTCATATACTATATATGATGATTTTCTAATGGACATTATGCCGAAAATATAGGTCATATTGTGTGTTATCTTAATAAAATTACATAAATAAATTGCGAAAGTGTAAAATGTTCAGTTGGACCCGAACTTAACCTTTCCTTATTTATTACAAATTGTTTTGGGCTATCGACACAACCTTATACAATTGAACAATAACAAAAATAGTTTAACAAAGCAACAATGACAACCTTCAAAATATTATTTTTTTGTTTTCTCTTTTTATATTTTTCTTGTTAACTCGAATAAAATTCTCTTATTGATATCTTCCTCGCAATTTTTCCATATTTACTCACTTTCTAATCTTTTTCTGGCCTTCCACAAATATTTCAAGACTAAAATTAGCCAGAACGGTTTGAACTTCAACAACCAGTAACTTCCCGATTTTAGAAAAATTTTTTTTTTTCTTCGCGGAAAGTTAAAAAAAAATTAGGGGTGGACCACCTTTAACATTTAGGAGGATGAAAAATAGATGTTGTCCGATCCTCCACCCTAGCCGATATGCACGCTAAGATTCACGAAAATTGGTCGAGCGGTTTCAGAGGAGTTCAATAACGTACACCGTGACACGAGAATTTTATATATTAGATATAAATATTCATATTTCGATCAGAACGCAACTGTTTAAACCAGAAAATAAATTTTTTCTGTTAGAAACTAATAGATCACCCAATCAAAGGTCTTAATCTATTTCATTTAAAAATTTTCACGAAAAAAAAATAATTTTTATGTATCTAAGCACATAATACTACGAGTTAATTAATCTATCAGCACTTGCATCTTACATCAATATATAACTTCCGTAGATTACGAAATATTTTATGTTTCTTATATTTTTTTAATTTTTTGCAATTATTTAACGGTCGTTTCCGTTAAAACTTAGATTTCCTGGATACTTGTTTATGGATTTTTATGGTACGATAAATTCAAGAAACCTGCCAAGCATTTTGAAGCAGGAAAAATATATTTATTTTTTATGGATTTTCATTGTACATATTTTTAATGTAAGAAATCTCTATCAACTAAACTAAAAAATCAAATTGTTAAAGATGTTTCTGGTTCCCCAAGTAAAACTTTTCAACTTCCGATCGCTACAAATCTTTTCAGTTTCATATCTAGTATTAAACATTCTAACTTGTGTTTCCGCTTTGTTAGCAAAAAATACTAACACTCGCGGTACAATGAATACACCCCTGCTTTTGAACCACAAAATAGACCTCTAAAAGTACATTAACAAAATAATTTATTATTTGAGTGTCTTATTTGTCCATGTTTTTTTTCTTATCGTGCCTATGCTACAGGAAGTTCGTTTCACTTTTTTGCTCTAATAAAAAGCAGAAGTTCTCCACAACATTTTCGTTCTACTTGATTGCACAAATTAGCATAAAAGTAAATGTGCAATAAAACAAATTTTAATTAGTTTTACTTACATTGCATTACAAGGGGAGTTCGAAAATATATGTACTAATTGATTTTCTACTGGGAAATTAGGTGAAAAATAATCATTAAATAGTTCCAAGTAGAATATGCGTTGAAAGAGGTAATCAACAGCGTTGCCACTTAATTGTATTTATTGACTTTTGAAAATAGTTGAAAGTATCAGCAATAAATTTTGGTCCTATTTAGTACATGAATTCGAAAAAAAATTCATTCTAAAAAAGTTCCTTAATTATACCCTGAACAGGGTTCATTAAGTTCGTCACGATGTTTGTAACACCCAGAAGGAAGTGTTGAACTGAGTCGATTTAGCCATGTCCGTCTGTCTGTCTGTCTGTCTGTCTCTATATATACGAACTAGTCCTTCAGTTTTTAAGATATCGTTTTGAAATTTTGTAGATGTTATTTTCTCTTCAAGAAGCTGCTCATTTGTCGGAACTGCCGATATCGGACCACTATATCATATAGCTGCCATACAAACTGAACGATCGTAATCAAGGGTTTGTATGGAAAACTTCCGCATTTTACTACATATCTTCACGAAATTTGGTGTGAGTTATTGCTCATAGAAATAATTTACTCTCCGAAAAAATTGTTCAGATCGGTTCACCATAGCATATAGCTGCCATACAAACCGAACGATCGGAATCAATGGCTTGTATGGAAAATTTTCGCATTTGACGTGGTATCTTCACTAAATTTGACATGAATTACTGCTTAAGGTAATAATATAATCTCCGAAGAAATTGTTCAGATCCGTTAACTATATAACCTTAATGTTTCTAGCAAACAACCCGGCTAAAAAGAATTAGTAAAATGTTTTCTTTTTTTTACATACTTTTTCTTACGTCTTTAGATTTGCTTAAACACATAGTTACTAAAAGAAATACAGCCGAAGTTAACGTTTTTTCTTGTTTTTAAATTCAAATTTCCCTCCAAAAACTAAAAACTCCCTTTCATCTATATTATGTAGATAGCTTCAGAATACATTCATTGGCAAATCGAATGAAACGATTTGCTCGAACTCCTCTTGAATTCACTTTCTTTACTGCAATTCAATAGAGTTACAAAAAAAAGTTGTTTGCTTCACTTCATTCACTTTGTTATAAAATTTAATTGCGCGTAAATTGTTAAACAAATCGACGCCCTGCTCGCACTTTATAGGCACCTATGCATATTCCATATAATTTGCCTTTCGCTAAGATTATTTATAATGATTTTTTATTTGGTGGAAAACCACAAGAAGGCACTTAGAAGCATTTTGAGACGCAGTCAATGGAACTGAGAGAGCTGCATAGGAAATATGCAGACAAACAGACATACACACACATGTAAAATTTACCGTTAGTGCATTGATGCACAATGTTTTTGCCGCTGCAATATTTATTTTCTATTTTTTTCGATTTTTCTTTGGAATATTTTTCCGTCTGAATGCACTTTTACAAGGTAGAGTTCTTTTATTATCGCTTGATGGCTGATCGTATGAATTTGGTAACATTAAAATTTCAAATTTTAAATTGAAATTGTTTAGATTAACATTTATAAGTAATGGGCATATAAAGCAAAAATCTTAATATGATTAATGTTGCCATAATTTTTTGATATTATAAACCCACCAATTTACATAAAGCAGACCCAATTTGGAATTTACGAAAGGTGAAATTCTTTAATGCACATCGCTTAGTAAATAATATTTTGTAAAATACTTATTAACATTTTATGAAAGCAATTTCAGCTGATGTCTCTATAACCTCAAATAATCCACCTCTTTAAGACAACATTGCCGTTGTCTTTTCAGAATTTCGAGCGGACACCATTGAATTAAGAATATGTAGATTTTTTCCATATTTTGCATTTTTACAAAATCATTCGAAACCAAATATTTCGATTTTGGAGGCTAACTTCGAAAATCGGAGAAAGCACTTGTTTTACTTATGTCTCAATCTCCCAGAAAAAAACAGTTTGGTCCAATATCCAGAAAAAACTCGATTTTGTCGTATAGTGTTATTGATCGTCTTCAGTATTAATTATCAATCATAAATGACAAAAATAATTGATTTTTTTACACTTAAAATAGGACATGTAATTTGTTATAAAAATATCAGCGTGACTTTTCTAATTGCTTTGACATGATTCAATTCAATTAATTAATTTAACAGACTTATTCACATGCAACCACTGCCACTATAGACTCTAATCAGCAATAACTAAGAAAATAAATGGCTCCATAATTTAGTTCAAACCATTAGTTGTTAAGTACTCCATGTGCCCTTATTAAAGCGAAACTAATAAAGCTTAAAGTAAAGTGCTTTAGAGAAGTAGGCAATGCGACTGCAATTTAGTAATTTCGAGTTGGAAAAATTACAGCGAATAATAGCAGTAACGCTTTGTAAAGGGTAATGCAAAAAATTGTGATTCTAGAATGGAATTTTATGAAAGATACAAATATATTAAATATAATATATTAAAAAAAAATAAAAGAAAAAAGGGGAAAAATCATACACACTTTTAATACAGAGGGAGTTATTTTAAAGTTCCTTAAAGAGTTAGATGTCAAACAAACTGTCAACATAAGTACATGTGTTTGTCAATTATAAATAGTATAATATAATTTAGCAAATTTTTTCTAAAATTGTGGAAGAAAGTGTATTTCATAAACCCACATTTTTCTGAAGCGACACATTGTTAGTTTATTAGTCGAACTTTAACTTTCTAGCTTACCCGGCGTTCTATAATACCTAATTTGGATCCCAACATCAAACTCTCAATTGTCTATAAGGTTCCAGTAGATTGATGCTACAGAGTAGTGTGCGATTGTTACCATATCTCGGAAACTACTAGACCGATTTCAATGAAATTCGGTATATAATATTTTCTTAACACTCTGATGATACGGATAGATCTGTGCACAACCACGCCAATTTCCCATATAACTCAATTTTGAATTCCATCTGATTCCTTCATTTTATAATATAATATATACACTAGGAAAAAATGATCAGTGCGGTAATTTTTTCACCGAAAATATCGGTAAATCTCTCAGATAATTTAATTTAATTTAGAGGGAATCTTTATGCTGTCTTTATACCAAAACTAGTTAAAATCGGATCATACCTTCCAATAACTCCCATATATACCTTATATACGGATTATAAAACTTCAGGTGGGCTTTATACCGCATATATTAATATGTGAGATATCTTAGCAAAAAACAAGAAAAAACGTTAACTTCGACTGTACCGAAGCTAATATACCCTTCACAAGTGCATTTCTTTTAGTAACTATGTGTTTAAGCAAATCTAAAGGCGTAAGTAAAAGTAAGTATAAAAAAGAAAACATTTTACTAATTATTTTTAGCCGGGTTGTTTGCTAGAAACATTAAGGTTATATAGTTAACCGATCTGAACAATTCCTTCGGAGATTATATTATTACATTAAGCAGTAATCCATGTCAAATTTCGTGAAGATACCACGTCAAATGCGAAAATTTTCCATACAAGCCGTTGATTCCGATCGTTCGGTTTGCATGGCAGCTATATGCTATAGTGAACCGATCTGAACAATTTTTTCGGAGATTAAATTATTTCTATGGGCAATAACTCACACAAAATTTCGAGGTGAAGATATGTAGTAAAATGCGGAAGTTTTCCCTACACGACCTTGATTCCGATCGTTCAGTTTGTATGGCAGTTCCGACAAATGAGCAGCTTCTTGAAGAGAAAATAACATCTGAAAATTTTCAAAACGATATCTTAAAAACTGAAGGACTAGTTCGTATATATACAGACAGACAGACAGACGGACATGGCTAAATCGACTCAGTTCAACAAACTGATCATTTATATATATACTTTATAGGGCCTCCGACGTTTTCTTCTGGGTTTTACAAACTTCGTGACGAACTTAATAAGGGTATAAAAAAAAAGTGAGCGTAAAGTATTCGATATATGTATGTAGTGTATCTTAATGATGAAAATGAGTGAAATCGGTTCAGGAATTACCTCAGTCTTTATATACTATTTATTACTTTCGTTATTCTATTGTACTTTATGTCGAATATATGGGTCAAATTATGTGTTATCTTAATAAAAACATAGCAATAAATTGCGAATGTATAAAATATTCGGTTGCACCCCAAATTAGGCTCTCCTTACTTGTTATTATTTTTTTAATTATTTTAATATATATTTTTTCAGTTGCAAGACTTAGTATTGAGTTCTATGCCATCGAATAATAAAATCTAGTAGCGGAAGTTGTCGGCTTATCTCACGCATGTCATCAATTCTACAAAATATCATGATATAATTTTCTAAAGGCCACTTTAATATTTTCCAAGAAAGCAAATACTTATTAACCACCCTATGCGCTCAAGCATACATGCTTGATGTTTGATAAAAGCCATGATGTGCGTGTGTTCATTTAATGTTTTCAAAACACGCTTACAATTTTCGTAATTTTTTCTAAATTGACCTAAACGTGTTTAAAGTTTTGTTGTAACAAGTAATAAATTAATTTGATTTGATTGTAATCGACAGCGGCTTTCTTTGAAAACTAGGCTAATATGCCATATACTACTCGTATGTACATAAGTTATGTGAACTTGAAGCATGTTTTTTTTTAAATTATCAGTTGATCATGGCTAGCTGAACGGATGTGCTGACGGAATATATAAATAAACAAGTAAAAATTTGTAACTGAAAAAAATATTAAATAATTCTGACGCCAACAAAATTGTTTCGAGATCGCGAAGATTACAAATATAAATGTAATATTTTATTTTCATGATTAATCAGTAAACTCGACACAAATGTTGCAATTGTAATGCAGTTGCCATGGAGATTATAAAAAATTAAAAAAATAAAACAAAAAATAAATATTTATTTTTACATTTTTTATTTTCTATCTGTTTGTTTGCAAACAATGGCGCTACGTCATTAAACGGAAGCGTTAAGCAATCGTTTGGCAAAAAATAGCAAAAATTACAAAAATAAATACGCGTACGCACAACGCTTAGCTGAATCGCATTGCAATGCGTCAAGCGAGGCGAGCATCCAAGCGTTGGACGGACTGCTGGTGTTCATGGACAATGATCGACAGTGAGAAGTTGTTTCGCTCGTAATTGCCGGCAACTAATCGCTTAGGATCATGGCAAATATTTTTAAACGGCGTTGCGAAAATAGAAGTCTTCATACAAATGTTTATACATATGTACATGCACATACATATATATATGCTATAATATATTGAGATAAGAGTTTAGTGTGTAATGATGATTTAATGGTACTGGATCAGTCTTTCGAGCGTACGACAACAATATTGGCAGCTAAATGAGTGCTCAAACTCAATTTGAACATCACTCAAAATGCATGCTGTAGAGCACTTTTATTCTTTATCGGCTTAATGTTTAGATATTTTCAAATTTATTAGCCAATAATTTATCAAGAAAAACCTCGAACTTTTTCAGGTATAGTCATTATATTTAATGAAATAACATGTATATCAATATTATATATGTTTTCAATTAATAATGAAACTGGTGTTGTATATAGTGTACATATATAGTATTATATTAAAGAGAGCGGAGAGAACTTAAAATAATCTATCAACCTCTGTTAACGCCGATAATCTTACAAAAAAAGAAAGAAAAAAATGATTTTTGGGAAAAAATTCAATGAAAGATCCCAAAAGCGATGTTTCCAAATTTAGCACCTGGTACAAACAATTACAGGTGGAGAGACGTTGCTGAGACTGTTGAAATTAATGATATATGTACGTTTACATTTTTTCAACCTACGTGTTACAATAAATCAGGTTTTATAATCTGGATCTTGAAATGTTCAAAATAACCCGATTTATCTATTTTGAAGCAACTGAATTAAGGACTCAAAAACTTAACACAACAGATTGCCTGACACTTTTATGGCCCCGAAACTAAAACAATCGCTTCAGCAGACTCGCCATGAATCATTTGAGCACGATAAACTTATTCGCTTAAGGAACTAAAAACCATGATGGTCCATAATAGTTTTGATCAGGACATATAGAAGTGTTTTTTATAAGACTTAAAAAATTGTTACTTATCAGACGAAATAGGAGGGGCTAAGTTCTTGATTAACCGAATATTTTATACTCTCGCAATTTATTTATTTAATTTTATTAATATAACATACAATTTAACCCGGCATAAAGTCCATTAGAAAACAAAAATCAGTACAGTAATATATGGGGGCTGGCTAATTCATGGACCGATTTCAACTATGTTTGCCGACTAGCTACTACCAAATGTTTGCTGATATATCTCTCATATTAACCGATATATATGGTATATTGGAATTTACAATGAAAGTTTGAATCCCCAAATATTAGGTATATGGGAGCTAAGGGAAGTTACGAGTTTGGTACGGAGACATATTATTAGAAGAAAAATATTCGGTAAAAAAATTATTAGAAGCTCTGAGGTCCTCATATTCGGTACTTGGGCCCTTGAAAACTTATGGTCCGATTTCCACAATTTTTAGAAGGCTGATGCCACTATTCATTCACTAGTGCTTACCTTATATATTGTAAAGTAAACGATTCAGATCGACTTCAAACTTCTGGTATATGGAAACTAGGAGTGATTGTGAACCGATGTGTCCTATCTTCAAAACATTTCATTTGGATGCCAGAGAAATGTTATGAACCGAATTTCTTTGAAATTAACCGAATGAAATGGTTTCTGGTGCTTTTCCTTACTGAATTAAGGTGGGGGGGGTAAGGTTTGACAACTTTTTTTCTTCATTATTTTTTTTTATTTTTTTCCTGAACCATCAACATCTCAAGAATATTGTGTTAAAACTTTAGGTCAGTCGGAGAAAAATCCGTTATTCCTCGCAATTTTTCGATAAAACTTTTTTAAGTATCCTTCAAATGTTGTACTTTCATATAATATTAAGTAAAATAAACCTACAGCGCAATAATTTTTTCTAAAAAAATTCATGAAAAAAGGTCTTTTTTCGACGAAACAAACCTTACCCCCCTTAAAGCAGTTTTAGTAGTTTTCAACATAACTTTTGTATGGGAGGTGGGACGGTTATAATTCGATTTGTTCCATTTTCGGACTGTATAAGGAAGTGGCTAAAAGAAATGACACTAGAGAGTTTAGTTGATATAGTTTTAGTAGTTTACGCTTACACAAACAGATAGACATCCGGATGTCAACTCCACTGCTCATTCTGATCATTTATATATACAGAGATCCCCGCTTAAGTGCCTCTTTTAAGAGCCTTTTAAAATTTTTGACATTGAATGCGCTGAGTATTGTAAAAAAAACATTTACATGGTTTTTTTATGTTTTTTTCCATATTTATTATTATTAAAAAGTATTTTTTTATCAATAAGAAATAAGTGTGCTTTTCATTCTAAAAGAAAAAATTTTAGATCAAAATATTTGGGAAAAGGCTTGGTAAGTACCTCGAGGCACTTAAGCGGGATTCATTTAAGTGCCTTTCCCGCTTAAGTGTCTCAAAACTCGTGCATGTTAAGAGGGGGCACTTAAGCGGGGATTACTGTATATAACCCCATATCTAACTCTTTTATTTCTACTAGTATACTCCCTTAGCAACTTTGTTGTGAGAGTATAAAAACATAAACTTTTTTAATCAATTTGAAAGTGGTGAGTTTCTCAAGTTTCTCTGAAAACTCATCGAAACTTCTTTCTAAAATTTTTGAAATCATTTTAGCAAACATTTCTATATAATTCTACTGATATGGCTTTAAATTACGGAAGTGGCGCTACCTTTATTGGCAGCAATTCTTAACACAATTATTAAATACTTTTTCTATTGTGTTTCTATTAAGCCGCGCTTACAAAAAAAACTTTTGTTAATATATAACGCACAAAGTGCCGCAATTTCCGTGCCCATTCACTTCAATTTTTTGGCTGCAAGAATGCACATTTCCAATTGAAAGGTGTTTGCTTTGCCCTTTTTTACACCATTAGCGAGTGGGCTTAGTTGTAGAAGAAGAATGCCACCTATCACGAACTGGTGTTGACAATCATTTATTTATGTGCGCACCAACACCTTTGTACAGAAAATAGTAAATTTTGTCTTACGTTAAACAATAAACCGCCATTAAATAAATTTTGCTTTATAGATTCAAGAGTTGTTTGATTTCCTATCAATAAAAGTTGCCATTTATGCACATATACACATGCACACATTCTAATGTGCTGACTGCATGCAATTGCCAATTCCAGACTTTTTAATAGATTTTCAGGTTTGCGTACTTCAACTTGCAGAATTTAAAATAATTTGCACGTCATTATAACGTGCGTTTTTTTCTTTCTATTAAGCTGTTATTGTTGTCTTTATATTTATAAAAAACAATAGAAGAATCGTATAGAATGCTTGAGTGCAGTGCGTATTTTGCATACCAACTAGCTGCATGCCTGGCGTTCCAGCAACACTGAATAAGCAAAGCGAACAATAATCACCCAACTGTCGGTAGATAATGTGTTGTCCATTCTTTCGTGAATAAACAGCGAATAAGTGTATATAGACAGCGAAATTAATGATTGTATCATTGACTTTGTACATACATATATATTCATAGGTTCAAATGCGTTAGTAATATCAGAAATGCTCGTACAAATGCATTGAGGGTATTCAGACTGCGATTTTTAATTTAGAATTCGCCAATTTGAACTTCACCTGACGGCCTATATGATAATTCTGTGGAATTGATTTTCGATGATTTTGGAAATTCGAAATTTTAAGAACAGATTTTCTATTGAAAATAAGAGCCCACAAAAAAGCTGAACTTCCACAATGTATACTAGAAGTTATGAATAAGGAATAGAACTTCTCTCTTTTAATCTTTAAAAATTTGGGCTTTCGTTACTCTACCGACACCAATTGCCAAGTTTGAACTATAACGATTTTAGCAAACAATCCTTTAAACGATCCGTAAAATGAACAGAAATAGTGCTTTCGATATTTTTGTGATTTTTTACAGCTGGTTTGTCCACGGACCTGTGAAACAGCTACAGAAAATACCAAAGAATTTGGCATATTAAAGCTGAAGAGTAAAGAATTTTGGAATGTATCTGATAATTCAGTTATTAACAGTTCCTCATTGTGGCGACCTTGAAGGGAAACATCAAACTAGACCGGAAAGTGTCAGTTCCCGACCAGACCAAAATCTAAATAGTTAGCAAAGCATCAGGTTTATATAATTTTTGTATGAAGTTGCCTCTCTAAGAGTACGTACGTAGTTACGTTAGCAAATCATTTTTTGTTTTTCAATTAACATAAGGAGAATTTGAACAAAACCCAAACAGTTCCTAATGAAAGGAAATGTACTTGACAGTTAGGTATATTTGAAACTAGTATGGAACAGGTATATTTTTGATGAAAATCTCACAATTGATAACATACGAGGTCCCTTGTATAAGGTCCCAACACTTAAAAAATATCGGTGACTTATAGCGAAAAAGACAGTAGGTTGATTAGTGTGAATTTCAGTTCATACTAGTTGCAAACTGGTTTATAACTAGTCCATTTAACTACAGGGCTTCCAGTTATAGAAACATCTATATACACATATCTTTACATAAATGTAAAATCACTTATCTACAAAATGCAATCAAAATAAAAGCAGTAGAAAAGGATCGTTCACTGGACAGCTAATATATTTAGCTTTTATCTAACTTTGAATGAAGCCATAGAACAAATGTTATTATTTTTTGTAAGCGATTAGTTTTTTTTGTGTATTTGTATATTTCATGCAATTTTTAGAGCGTTGCATAATAACAAACATTATTTACTTCGTCAACAATAATTAAGCTAAGTTAAGTTAAGTTATATCTTTTATCAGATGTATTATAATATAAATATGTCAACGCTGCTTCCAAACACCAAAAAATTTCTGATAACTCTACACTTCAACTCTACAGGCACAACCATCTAACTCTACTTTTACACTTTTAATTTCCCTATACAGTAAAAACTCCTTATTCGCGCTTCCTTTACTCGCGTTTTCACTATTCGCGGATTAAAAAAATGAGACCCAATTTCTATATTCGCAACTAAAATTTTGTTTATTCGCGGATCTAATAAGCACATACATAATAATAAAAATTATTCCAATAGGTATCCAACCCCAAATTCTTGTCAAATGGACTAATAAAAAAATAAAATAGATCTTATTACAAGAAAATGTTAAATATTCTACTATTTTCGCAATATTTTTGAACTTCTGGTAATATTTCCATATAGAAGGGGCTCACATGGAACTGAACACAACCTATTGACGAAGAGGCTTTAACAAGCACTGGAAACGTGACATTCAATTTGAAAAATCTTAGTGAAGGTTTAAGAATGGCAAATGAGCTCTGCGATTTCTTTATGAACATTGATCCGTCTATGGAACGAAGTCTAATTTTTAAGAGACAAATTGCTAATGCGACTGCTGTGTTTCACTCTGAATTGAAGGAGCTTTTGAAAACTGCTAAGCAAGAAAAAACTACAAAATTCTTCAAACCATCGCCTAAGCCTTAAGATTATTAGTTAAAATGTTCAAAAACTTCAATTAAATCAATTTTTTTATATACCTACATATTTGTTTTTTTTTTTTTTTTGTCACCTAGGAACATATCCCCTATAATCCCATATAAATTACCATCCCGTATTCACGGTTTCTGTATTCGCGGCATATTTATGGAACATATACCCCGCGAATAAAGAGCTATTACTATATACAATAAAATGTAATCTTAGTTCATTCATGTGTCTATTCAATTCTGGATACAGAAAAAAATCTTACTGAACGAATTTAACCAAAAATTTTCTTTTTTCTATTGTTATGTTGGACTGGGCTTTTAAAATCGCAACCTAAACTTATTACCATCACAAAATTCGGTAGTGTCGAAGTGGTCTAATCAGCGTCGGTGTTACTTCTAATATAATTGTATAACAAACCTTGCTGTCTAGAATAGCCTAGATTATTTGTAGGAAATCGTGAGATTACAACTGAGATTTGTATATCATTAGCAGCTTTTCTAATGACGATTCTAGTTATAGGTGAAATCACTAAATTTATATATAATTTAAATCTATAAATTAATATATTTTATATATTTTCCAACAGAATAAAGGATGAATGCAAATTATCTGATTTCATTTCATAATTTACGAGATATATATTTATGCCTTATAAATAAATTGTATGTATTTCTATATGTACATATTTCCACTTCAATGCCCATTTAAACTACTTTTAATGTGATTTCGTTTTCGCATTTATAATTAACAATTGAAGTGTAAATTAATGCTAATTAGATTTAGCATTTCGGTCAGAGATAAATATTTGTATTTACATTAATATAATACTCATGCTGATGGACTAGGGCGAAACTGTTTTTAAGTTTCTACATTTCTAATATAATTAAATCAACTTTACAATATGTATTAATTAACACTTCATTATAATCGTTTTACAAAGTTGAATAAAAAAAATTCTAAAGCATTAAAAGTCATAGATGAAGGATTGTTGGTATCGGTATTGCGATTTCTTAAATAATTTAATTTTTTTTATTTTTGAAAATATTTACTTTAATTTACTCAATTAATAAATTTATAACATTATATCTCTAATAGCGTTTTTAGACAGGAGCTAATTGATCAATTAACCGGCCACTGCTCGATTAAAACGCTTATTAAGATCGGTTTACCATACAAAACAAAAATCTACATTGATTTTTAATTGAATTTTAATCGACTTGAAAATCAAATACAACTCTTTGTCTGCGATTGGCTGAATTTTTTGATAAAAAAGCTACGGTAAATGTCGCTGCTAAAAATATTAGTCAGCTGATACTTTCAACTTCTTATGAAAAGCAAAAACAAAATTGTATAACAGCTGATCGATTATCGAGTAGCCGGCAGTATTAAATGCAAAAAAGGGTTTCTCAATCAAAATTTTAATTGTTCAATTAATTTGGTTGTCTAAAACGCTATAAGAAACAACTGACTAAATTAAGAAGCCATAAGCCAATCAATTTCTTAATTGAGTAAATTGACAGGCCTTAATTTTCTCAATTATTAAATTGATAGGATTATATCATTTAAAATACCATTTAATTAACTAAATTACGAATGCGTACATAGGAAATGACTAAAAGACAAATAGGTTTAGGCGCTTTATCTTCAATAGGACGACAATTAATATATTAAATGATTCATATATGTTTGCCTAATAGAAATCGTGCCGCCTTAATGTAAATACCTCTGTGTAATTACCGTGTAGACTAATACACAAGAGTTCCCCATGCCACTTATTACCGGGTAATCGTTGCAAATTAGCCATATTTTAAAACACTGTCAAAGCATATACAAATTGACAAGCCAGCATTATGGTAATTGTGTGAACTAAATATGAGGTGACAATTGATATGGGAATAAAATTATAAAAAATAGATAAAATAAAAAAGGGAGAAAATTACACAGTGCAACAAGATTTGAAAAATATATTTAAGTTTCCAACTGTGCTGACAGAATTCTAAAAAGATTTTACACTAGGAAAACAATAGCAATATTTGGAGGTAAAATGGATTTTTGGCCCGTGGAATTAATTTAAGATATCTATTATTACCTAAAACTTTCACCAGATGAGGCTGTGCTAAATTTGTTTTCAATTTTTGAAATTTATAAATCAATAATTAATTTTTAACCTTTTTTTTAACTGACTAAAGGTTTTTTTTGTCTGACTTAGTACGAAGTTCATTACATTAATTTATTAGTAAGATATATAATTATCAAAAGAGAAAGTGTTAATGTATAATGTAATTTTAAATCATATTAATATTAATTATTTTATTTATATATATCATGCACTACAAAATAGATTAAAAATTTTTAATTTATTTCCTGTTTCAAAAGCAAAAATTTGACTTGTCTACATTGATAAATTAAGCGTACACACGAAAATGTAAATAAATATATGTACATAAGTAAATACAGATAATTCTCTTTATAAGTTTGCAATACAAATATTTATTTATATTTATGTTATATAATTGAAGTGCTTTTACTCACCCTCCGTGTGTCCCAATTCACACCAACAATGATCGTTGATAAATTGTTGTCCTAAACAATATTTCATGACCTTATCCGAGCAGCTGATAGTGCAACCGGAGGGTTCTTCAAGAGCAAGAGAGAGAGAAAGGAAGAAAAAAAGTCATAAGAATAATAAATCTAAAGACGTAAGAATAATTCTTTTTAACCGAGTTGTTTGCTAGAAACATTAAGGTTATATAGTTAGCCGATCTGAACAATATCTTCGGAGATTATATTATTACCTTAAGCAGTAATACATGTCAAATTTCGTGAGGATACCACATCAAATGCGAAAATTTTCCATACAAGCCCTTGATTCCGATCGTTCAGTTTGTATGGCAGCTATATGCTATAGTGAACCGATCTGAACATTTTTTTCGGAGATTAAATTATTTCTATAAACACTAACTCACACCAAATTTCGTGAAGATATGTAGTAAAATGCGGAGGTTTTCCATACAAGCCCTTGATTCCGATCGTTCAGTTTGTATAGCAGCTATATCGGCAGTTCCGACAAATGAGCAGCTTCTTGAAGAGAAACTAACATCTGCAAAATTTCAAAACGATATCTTAAAAACTGAAAAACTGAGACGGACGGACGGCCAGACAGACGGACATGGCTAAATCGACTCAGTTCAACATACTGATCATTTATACTTATATATACTTTATAGGGCCTCCGACGCTTCCTTCTGGGTGTTACAAACTTCGTGACAAACTTAATATACCCTATTCCGGGTATAATAATCATAACAAAACTGTTGTTTCTTTTCTGTCAGAAGTAGTTAACTATCAAGAAACAGAAGAGTGCGAAAAATTATAGAATTATACTCCCAAAAGAACGAAACAACTATAATTGAATGACATAGAGAGTACGATAGTTTCATTCTGTAACTTTTTCTGAAGTGCATTTGACAGAACGATACATTAGTTCTTGACGTCATGAACGAGAAGAGAAACCTTGGCATTGCTATGAAAGTTGATTTGGTTTAGCGATTACCTAGAGGAGGGATTATTGTTTTTTTTATAGAATTGGAAAGATGTTAGATGAGTTGAGTAATTAGTGTAATGCGGGAACTCATTGCATGCATGATTGAACTAGAATATAGCAATCCCCAGGAGAGATGGAAGATGGGTACATCCATTTACTTTGGAGTGGCCAGGAACGATTCTTCCCCAGCAGCTCACGACTTACGGTTTTAGACCAAGTATCCTCTGGATAGCCAACAAACAACCGCTTGGAAGCGAGGTAAAGTGAGAAGGCGAAGCCTGCTTATGCGGTTATGCGTACGGTTTGGGACCCATCACAAGAAACTAATCACCCAATGAAAAATCAATGAGCTGAACGAGTTATACGACGACATTGACATAGTTCTGCGAATAAAAAGACAGCGGCTGCGCTGACTAGGTCATATTGCCCGAATGGACGAAAACACTCCAGCTTTAAAAGTGGTCGATGAAGTACCCGCCGGTGGAAGCTGAGAAATATCAGGTGGTGAGCGACCTGGCGCGCTATTATCGATTCGGTAGAATACTCGGTTCCTACCCCAACTATATACATATTATACATAGCAATCCCAACAACCAAGGTTAGCAAGGATTTTATCCAGCTAAGGGCTGTTTTATCGATGATCTAACACTGTTTGGATCTGTAGGTTGTATGTTGTACATTGAAGGCCTTATAGTTCGTTATGTTACGTTTTTGACGTAAGACGCTACAATATTGACCCTATTCTACTATTTTTGTGAAAATATTAAGAAAAGGAACTCTAGCTGGCACACTACTTCTTACGTTCCTGATTTTCGCGCTCTTCGGCTACTTTTTTAGACAAAACTTGATAAGCTATTAATAGTTAGCTGTTAAGAAACCAACCAAAATTCTTCTATTCAGTACTTACCACCATATGTGCTGACATTAAATATCTTCAACGCCGTAATGGCATCCTGACGCGACACTTGATGTTCGAAATGATATTCCTCATATGCTGCTTGCGCATTCGGTGTTTTCTCCTTCACATCATTTATATCACAGAGTACACAGGATTGTGGCGCCGCACAGGAGCTGCCGATTAAATGCGAAAACCACAATAGGAGTAGTGTAAGGAGTACCAATGATGGGGAACGTGTTAGTTGACGGTTAATTTTGTTGTTTGTGTGTAGTTGTTGTTGCGACGGGCTGCTATATGTCTGACAATGTTCGATAACACTTTGCATTGTTGTTGTTGTCGTACTTTTCGTTTTACTAATTGCCGTTGAACTTTGTTGATAACCCGTCGCAGACGGAAGCGCAACAAGCTGCGGTCGTAGCTGACTAGAATGCGAACTGAGTCGCTGATTGGAAATTGTGCTAAAAGTAGTGCTGCTTAGTAAAGGCAGTACTAAATAGCAGTGTTTTATTGAATTTTGGAATTGTTTGAATGCTGGATGATTTGTTATTAGTGTTGTTGTGATGTTATTTGGCGAACTTACGCTATATGGTGTACTGCAGCGATTATCTAATAATGATTGTATACAAGCATTTTGATTGTTACAACTACGTTGGAGTAACGTTGAATGTTGTTGTTGTTGTAAATTTGAATTTTGTTGTTCTTGTTGTTTATGCGCTCGCGCGTTCTTATCACTTTGCAGTGTGTGCATTTTGTTTTATCGTTGCCACACTTTAATACACCGCAGCGCAAAGCACTCGAATAGTTATTATAGTGACTTTAATGTTTAATAAGCTTTTCGTTGTAATCAATTATTTTATTTTGGTTTTTGTATTTTATAATCACACATTGTTTACATAATATGACACTTAAATGCATAGAATGAATGTTGGCGTTATTATGTACATACATTTGTACTCATATTACTTGGAGACGCATCGAAAAAACCTATAAATGAAAATGAAGCGGAAAAACAAATGTCGGTTGAAATTATTATTGTTGTTGTTGTTGTTGTTTTTGTAATGCTTATTTGTATAAAGTGTTGTTGTTGTTGTTTTTTTTTTCAAGTTGTGTTGTTATTGTTATTGTTATTATTATTGTTTTCATTTTTAGTGTGTTTTTCTTTATTTTATTTTTTTGTTTTTGTATTTGCTTGCGCCATTGTTCAAGCATGCCGCATTATCAGTTTCACTGCAGCCGCATCGCATTGAAACATGACACTTAGTAAATGTTAATTAGCATTAGAAAAAATTAACAACAACAACAACAAAAAACAAGTAATACGCTGCTACTTTGCATTTGAATTATTTCGAATTCTTTTCACACATCACTTGTTTTCTACGCGAGCGCTATTTCAAGTATTGAAAGTATGCACATAAGCATATTTGTAGAAGTATAGCTTAAGTGCTTATCAAACGGTTTTGATTGACACTTTTTGTTAGAATTGTTTTTGTTTGATTCATTTTTTTATTATATAAATAAAGTGTTTTTTATTAATATTTTTTTTAATTGTATATTTATATATATATATTGTCATTTATATATATTTTTTTTTAATTTCCATCACAAGAAAAATCACAAATATTTTTTTACAGATTATTCACTAATTATATTATAAATCATTGCAACTATTAAAAAATTTATAAACTGAGTGTTTATGTCAGCCTATGGTTTAGGATCCCAAAACATTACTGAATTGGTAGAATCGTAAAAATATTAATATTTCTCAGTCCAATCTGCTGTGCTGCAGATGAGTCAGTTTCAGCACGTAAAACTCTCTGCATTTTTCAAATCGGGCGATTGGACACGATCACACGTAACCACTTGTGATTTTAACTGTAGTTTCACAGTAATATTATTAATCCATAATGCATGTGTTATTGCAATATAAAAAATATTTTTTTTATGAAAATTTTATATTTTTTAAATAGTTTAACACTTGTGTTGCCACCCGGGTACCCACCGGAGTGTATTATGTTGAATGGTATTTTTTCTAAAAAAGATAGGCTAAAATCCTCTTGCATCCCCATGGTTTAATCGATTATCTAGAGAATTGTCCATTATACATAGTTTAAATTTTTTCTAACCTCAGAAATGTTACATTTGAAAATAAGAACACATCTCAGCCACCCGGGTACCCGTGTACCCCGATAGAAGTTCAGCGCAGTTCGTGTAATACATTATGATTATAATTTTATTTTATATCTAAAAGGAGTAAGTAAGTATCTATATGCTAACTATAACAAATTATGTTCATTTTTAATTATTTATTGATATTTTATTCAAATTTTTGAATTTTTTTTTTCAAATTATTACTTATATTTCACTACGCAAAAAGCAAAAAATTCATTCATTATTTTAACTTCATGTCGCAAAATAATATTATTATTATTATTATATTTTAAGAATTAATTAAAAAATTAAGAAAAATTAAAAATTACTTATTGCAATGTAAACATTTAGAAATGTTCACCGAATGCTGATCGCATACGGGCTTATCGCACTCAACGCAGGATTTCCGTGTCTTTCGGCGTTTGCGAATAGGTTGCTCTTTACAGATGTAACAAGATCCAACAACGGCTCTTCTCCCAGTGGCGTCTCGACGTTGGTCATTTCTGAGTACCACCTCTACTATTGGCCTTTCTAAGAAACTTACGACTGCGATTTTGGTAGAGTGGTTTTGTCTGTACATAATTTATATGCTAGTTTTAAGCAGAAATACCTTTCTAAGATGTCAATAAATAGATCCTGATAGAATGCACTCAATTATTTTTACGTATAACGCACTTATACGCACGAATTTGCGTACGGGTACCCAGGGCGGCAGACAGTGTGATTTTTTTTGGGTGGCAACACAAGGGTTAAAAAGTACTTGATATAGCGAAAGATTTTTGTAAATTTCATCATTCGATGGAAATTCTTTATTCTCAAATGTGGAATTATTCATTATTCTATAAAAATGATTTATTCGCTGATATAAAGAAAATTGTATATTTCTTCGCTAATTTATTTAAAAACAAGAGAAGCATTTTACCGAAGTCTTTTCTAGAATATTGCCACTTTTTCTACAAAGAGATATTACTTCCGGGGTGTGTTCAAAAAATAACGGGAATTGTAGAATTAAAAAAAATATATATTTATTCATTCTATATTATGCACTTATGCTAGCACTTCTGCAAATCTTCGAAGCACTTTTCAATCTCGGTCTGTTAACCTTCAGTTCTTTAAACGATTCTATCTAGGCTTGTAAAATTTAAGTTTTATGGAATGTTTAAATTATCGATTATTACTCGCATAGCTAAGAATCTTGCCGAATGCTAATTGCTGAGTATGTTTGAACGAAAGCATGGTAGAATCATCTCTCACTTCCTTTATGAGACTATGGTTAAAACAATTTTCCTCCATCAGTCAAAAAGAATAATGAAATACATAAATGAAATGGAAACCAAATGACTTAACAGTTTATGTTAGGAATCTGCAGACTTCTTTGATATATGAAAGTTTAACATGGTTATTTTTTATTTCGCTAATAGGGATTAGCTTTAAAGCCTAATCTACAATAATCTGGATGGTTTACATCGAACTGTTTCAAATTATACAAGCAAGGAAAGGCTAAGTTCGGGCACAACCGAACATTTTACACTCTCGCAATTTATTGCTATATTTTTATTAAGAAAACACACAATTTGACCCATATATTCGGCATAAATATATTTCACATAATAACCGATTTATAAGCTATTAAGCTCATCGTAACCGATTATAAGCTATTAAGCTCATCGTATTTTTGAAAATCCTATAATTAGGTATACTCATATATTCATATATAAGGGAAGTTATGACCCGATTTTAATCTTTTCTGGTACAGAGACACACTATTAGAAGAAAAATATTTCATCTGAATTAAATGAAGATACCTGAGAGATTTACTGAAATTTTTGGGTGAAAAGTTACCATGGGGCACTGAGTTCTTCATATTTTTTCACAAGTGATGCCACAGATCATATACAGTATTTGTGTAAAGTTTTATTTCGCTATCTTCATTGGTTCCTTATGTATATATTATAAAGTGAAGGAATAAGATGAAATTCAAAATTGAGTTATATGGGAAGTTGTCGTGGTTGTGAACCGATTTCATCCATTTTCCACACGTGTCATCATGGTGTCAAGAAAATATTATATACCGAATTTCATTGAAATCTGTCGAATACTTCCTGAGATATATTTTTTGACCGACTAATGAAACCATCTATAATTATTAGTTATTCTTCATAAATTATGTGGGAAAATTGTATTCTTAATGCACTCTGCAAGTTTTGCAATGTTTGAAACTTATTCTTTTGTTTTTATTTATTTCTTATTACTTTTCTTCAATAAAGTTATCAAAGTTTCACAATAACAACCCGCTATCACCCACCATATCTTTCCGATTCACTGGAATTTTGAAAAGAATTTACAAATTTGATACATCGCTGAGTGCATGTTTTTAATCAGTTGTTGATTTATTAACACTTAAACGGTGGAATCCCACGCATACGCACAACTCACGCAGTTCTGTCAATAAACTTAATAGAGTGTTGAACACACTGTGGCATTTAATCGTATATGTACATATATAATTCTGCCTAAAAAGTGAATGAATTTAACACAGCAACACAAATATATGCACACATATGTTTGAATACACTCGTATCTAATAGTTTTGAACATTCAAAAGTCACGTTTCAAACGCGCGATGAAAACAACAACGCCAAACAAGCGGTTTCTTACCACCCACTCACGGCCGATTCTCAGCGAAAAGCATATTCGTGTGACGCTTCTGACTGCCACTCTAACACTGAACACACTAGCTTTTAGTTTGCCAGCGGCGAGTGCGTTAAATACCATGGCACAGTGGTATAGGACCGAACATTTTATACTTTCACAAGTTCTTTGTTTAATATTATTAAGATAACACACAATTCGTCCCGTATCTTCTGTATAAAGTCCACTAGAATAACGAAAATCATTATATATAGTATGTGGAAGACGGGATACATAATTTCTGGATCGAATTCAACTATTTTTACCACGAAGCTACATGATATCCAAGATTTTACGTTCACTTAATTTTCCTAAAATATCTCACATATTAACCGATATACGAAATTTGAAGATTTTGCCAGAGGAAGTATTAATCTCTGCCTATTTTGGGCACAGAGGCAAACTAATATAAGAAATATATATCATTGGAATATCTTTAGAATACCTGAAATATTTTCGGTAAAAAAAAGTTAAGGTTCATTTTCAAACTATACTATTGGGAAAATGTTATGAATGGAATTTCGTTGAAATTGGTCGAGTAGTTCTTAAGGTATGGTTTTTGACACATAAGTGGGCAGTACCATTTCCAACGTCCATTTTTATACCAATCTTACTGTAGATCTTCACCATATAAATGTGTTTCTTTGTTGTTTTTCCCCATCTGAATTAAAGCACTTTTACTAGTTTTCAATATAACCTTTGTATGGGAGGTAGCCGTGTTTATAATCAATTTTCAAGACACATAATGAAGTGCCTAAAGGGTTTACGTAGACAGCGTAACACCTAGTAGGAGCATCTGAAGTGAACTATTTAGTTAAGAACTCGCACGAAGGAACACAAATTAAATTGAATTTTTGGTAAGATTTTATGAAAAAATTGTATTGTTTTTTTTTAATAAATATTATAAATTTTAACTCGAAGATCTGTCTAAAATTTCATTAAGACCGGTTGAGTAGGTCTCAAGAATCTTGATACAAATTAGGCAAGGAAATATGTTTAGTTTCTGTAGATTATTGTTTCTTTATGGTAGTATAGTTTAGTTTCTTTATTTTAATTATCACATAAAAATTGTACTACGAACCACTGTGCGTCCGCTGTACTGAGAGAGCGTAAATCTGGCCATATTTTTATTTTCAAAATGCTTGAAAACTTTGAAAAAGTTTATTTTACATAAAAAGAATCTACATTGTTTGTGGAGTAACAATTAAAATGATTTTGCATTTGTAAAAAAAAATAATAATTATCTTTTTATCTAGTAAGTGTTTTTTGGATAAAATTTAAATAAATTTTCTCAATTTAGAGTTTAATAAATTAGCATAATTTATGCAAATATTAGCTTAAACATCGCAAAAGTTGATTAGAAAGTTAAAAGTTAAGAATTTCATTTGGTGAGGACCTCTTTATTATATATTATAATATAAAAATTTAGATAATTATTTTTTTTTTTCAAAAATTAATTGACTGTCCAGGAACGCAGAAATCGATTTGTAAATTTATCATTGTACATTTTGGATCAAATTTTTCGGAGAGTCAATTTGCTGCTCTAACTATGAAAAAGAAAACACGAAAAATTAAGCAGTCGCTGCATACTTTATGTATTGAAAAAGCGCTATAAAGACGGTAAAAATCACCAAGTGGCAACTATGACCTGCGTGCGTATTGAGCGCGTATGATATTAAATAAGAGTGAATTTTTTGAAATTATTTGCAAATAAAATTTTCGTTGTTGCCTTTGCAAAAACAATATAATGTAAATATATAATAGAGATGAGTGTTATCTTATTTGTTGTTGGAGCAAAATAAATAGTCTAAAGTTTGCTTATATGGTTTATATTATATGTGCAACATACCCATAGAGATATACATAAGTATCTGCGCCTAAAAGCTTCCGTAATATTTCAATACAAGATAAGTAGGACGAAAATCAAGCGCGAAGTGGCTTAATTAGGGAATTTCTCAAATTCCTGATTAATTATTCCAAATTAATACTTATCAGATATATACGATATCAAAAGGAATTTCAATTTATGTAGCTCATTGTTCAGATTATACTCATGTTTTTTATTAAAAATATTTAATTTTATTGAGTTAAATTCGTAGAAAGTTGATGCAAGTTTGTTGCATTACTTCTCAACTAATCTGACTAATTCGATTGTTTACTTCAGGTACTTGAGAACGCAATTCCGGACTTCTCCCATTTCGTTTTTCAATGAATTGTTGTAGGTATGTAACTTTATTTATCAATAAATTTAATGTCATAAAGATTATATAAATTATACCATTGATGTACACATTTCGATAATCTTTATTTATTTATTGATTCTACAATTCTTGGAATATTTAAGCTGTCATTGCAAAATACTTCTTCTTTAGTTAATCGATGACACCTTAAAAATTCCAGAAAACTATCTTAATACCACCTTCCCGGCCTTTATCATATGTTCAGTTTTTTTCGCCTGATGAAGTTCACAGTTTTCAATGTTCCTTGGTCTTTGTGCTGTGTACTAATGGCTATTGTCCCAGTTATTTCGGGAATCTTTATTAAAGGATTGACGCGTGTCATCAGGGTGTCAAGAGAATATTATATACCGAATTTCATTCGAATCGGTCGAGTAGTTCCAGAGATATGGTTTTTGACCCATAAGTGGGCGATGCCACGCCCATTGTGCATTTTGTAAAAAAATCTGAGTGCAACTTCCTTCTGCTATTTCTTCTGTAAAATTTAGTGTTTCTGACGTTTTTCGTTAGTGAGTTAACCCACTTTTAGTAATTTTCAACCTAACCTTTGTATGGGAGGTGGGCGTGGTTATTATTCGATTTCAACTAAATAACCGATTTGAGGGCGGGGCCACGCACACTTCCCCTAGTGTGATCATTTGTTCCAAATTTTCCTTTTATAACATTATTTATGGCTTAGTTATTACACTTATTATGGCAGTGGACCGACCGGAAAGCAACCCTCTCACAGTCCCAAGGAACATGTGTTTCAAGTTTCATTAAGATATCTCAATTTTTACTCAAGTTATCCGTTGCACGGACAGACAGACATTCAGATTTTCACTCGTCTCGTCGCCTTGATCCACAAACACGCCGACTTCCACTTGTGGTCAGTACAAAAAATGATTTTCGAGATTCAGCAATAGCCGTCTACAAGAAAAACGGGACAGTCGATTGCTCATTCGATAGCGGCACTATTGGCGGTGAGGTTAAGTATTTACTTATCGGACCAGCATCGTAAGTTCAATTCTTCAATATCTTGTTAAAAAAAGGTGACGATTTATAACTTGAAGGGAGATAAAATGTACGTTGACGAAATATCTAACTGTTTACACATAAAATGCGATTTCGTTAAATAAAATGTTTATTTTTTGATTCAGTTGTATGCAGTCATTATGAATATTATGAAAGGGCTACGGCATGTCCATTTGTTTATGCAAATAAATATTTACACTTTCAGATGTGATATTTATTCGCACATTCATTTTTAACAATTTATCTTATCTTTATGTCAATATACACACTTAATCCCTGATCCCGATATAGGTATGTATATGTTTAATGGGTATTTGTACTTACGAGTTGTAAATACAGTACATATCAAAATTATAAGACCTATTAAAGCATTATGCTGCCTTCTTCGCTCATGCCTTCTTTGCTGATGGAAAAAAATTAACCCAGATGAACCAGTTGGTTTTCGCCAGTATTGTCGGGATCTCATAAAATATTTTTATTTTCTTTAAATTAAATTTTATAGATTGTCCAGTTCTGATTTAGAGATTAAAATATCTTGATGAAACTTGGCACACTTATTTCTTGGCACCATGGGAAAATGAGCAAAATCGGACCACTGACACGCCCACAAAATGGCGAAAACCGAAAACACTTAAAGTGCCATAACTAAGCTATAAATAAAGCTATGGAAGTAAAATTTGGTATGAAGGATCGCACTATGAAGGGGCATATTTGGATGTAATTTTTTTGGGGAGGTGGGCGTGGCCCCGCCCCCAAATCTTTTATTTGTACATATCTCGGAAACCAATAGAGCTATATAAACCAAACTTTCTGCAGTCGTTTTTTTTAATCACTTCCTAATACAATCCAAAAATGAAAGAAATCGGATAATAACCACGCCCACCTCCCATACAAAGGTTAGGTTGAAAATTACTAAAAGTGGGTTAACTCACTAACGAAAAACGTTAGAAACACTAAACACTTCACACAAGAAATGGCAGATGAAATCTGCACTCAGATTTTTTTACAAAATGGAAAATGGGCGCGGCGTCGCCCACTTATGGGTCAAAAACCATATCTCAGGAACTACTCGACCGATTTCAATGAACCTTGGTTTATAATAGTTTCCTTACATCCCAATGATATGTTGTGAAAATAGGCCAAATCGCTTCACAACCACGCTTCCTATATACTTCCTATATACCAGAACTTTGAAGACAATCTGAATCGTTTACTTTACAATATATAAAGTAAGCACTAGTGAAGATATCGATGCAGAACTTTGCACAAATACTACCTTTATAGTGTGGAAGCCCCATTCTGAAAATCGCCGAAATCGGAACATAGGTTTCTAAGGCTCCATATATCGAACATGAGGACTTCGGAGCTTCTAACCTAATATTAGGGTTTCCAACTTTCAATGGACTTTATACAATATATATGACGAATATGTGTGTCAAATTGTGTATTATATAATATAAATAAAGTTAAATAAATAAATTGCGAGAGTATAAAATGTTCGGTTGCACCCGAACTTAGCCTTTCCTTACTTGTTTTAGTTATTTTTAAGAATGTATTGAAAATTTCATGGTTTTCCGACTGAAAGTGCCTATGTTACATAGCAATATGGTCAGTATTGAGCTTGATACGAACTACAATATACTAGGTGTGTTCAAAAAATAACGGGAGTTCTCGTTTTTTGAAAAAAAAAGTTATTTATTCGTCTTGATTAATCTTATCGCTTTCAAAATAGTCCCCATTCGATATCATGCACGTGTGTCAGTGTTTCTTCCATTCGTCGAAACAATTCTCAAATTCGATTTTGGGATCTTTGTAAAACGCCCATTTAAGGTTCTCTTTATTTTTGGAAATATGAAAAAGTCACACGGAATCATGTCTGACGAATATGTAGGCTGGGGCATCGTTGCATTATTTTTTTTTGTCCAAGAATTCACGAACAAGCAACGAAGTATGAGCTTTTAACCAACGATAATTGTCAAGGTAATAAAATCAAGTCTAACCTTATCGGCTGGTACAGTGAGCAATGAATACAGCTGAAAAATTTATATTTCAAAACCGCAAATTTAAAAATTCCCGTTATTTTTTGAACACACTTTGTATGTACAAAAAATAGTAAAAGCTAAAGGAATCTATCAAATGTTCAATATAATATTTCCAAAAATCTGCCGCACTCTACAAGTGGTTGTATTTCCTTTCTTATACCATAAGTTAATCATACAGTACGTATACCAGTCTATATACATACATACATATATATATGTTCCCTGCATATTCCCCTAATTTGTAGCCACTTTATTACACTAGCCAAACCACCACACAGCGGACCATCGCATGCCACACACTGTGTGTGTTGATTAAATACACCAATCATCTAGGTATTTAAATATTCATCCAGCCATACTAATCGTCCGTGCTGCTGTTAATTGACAGTTCTATGCGCCGACATTCATATCATTCCTAGCATACATTTCTGACACACTTTCTTGTTGGAGCCTACCTCACCACCCTTTATGACTTTCTTATGGTAAATATATTACTTTCTATGCATCTATGTAAGTGTGGGTGTGTGTGTATGTGGCATGCCTTACTTTCTCATTTGTTTATAATTTATATTAATATTAAACACGCTGCTTAGCTACATATATACATATGTGTATATACATTTTGAGCATATGCACTGATACTTTGGGGCTTCATACTCCCCAGTTAATAATAGAATGCAGCAGCTCATAAAGTGAATTCTTTAGGTCGCCTATTTATAGGCAACTCGAAAGGAATCAATATATGCTGCACGCCCAACGTCATCTAGGGAGTGAAGAGGGATTCTTCTTACACTTGTATGCATTCTTGTTTGTGAGTTTATTGCTGTTCGAAAATCACAGGTTGTTGTTGCAACATTTGATATACTAGACTGTAGAGTGTGGTATACATACCCTGTAGGAATAAAGGAGAGTAAAATTCAAAATATTGAGGAATATGATAAAGATACTGTTCGATTTTAGGATCAAAGAAATTAGAATTTCAGTTCAAAGCTAAGGGATAACTTAGAAAAAACTGCCAAAAATTCAATATTTCTGACATTTCTAACGTCATAGCATGAATTACGATATTCTCTGAGCTTAGTGACATTTTTTCTAAGGATACAGTAATATACTTTTTTTGCATTTTTGATCCATTTAGCTCTGTATCTGATTCACGAAATGAAGAACACAGCTACATATGTATAAATTCCTAGTGAAGACAGAAAACGAATCGCATATGAAACATTTAGTTAAACCTTTTAATGTTAGTCTGTAATCCAAAGCTTAGCAAATTAGAGTTAGTTTTCTTAAAATTATATTCTACAATTAGTAAAGAAGAAAGAGTGACAGACAGAAAAATTTAATTAATCGTTCCGAATTATTTTATTAGGTCTACAACCTTGCTTCCGCCGTTTTCCAATAGATGTCTAGGGTCGAAATAGTTTAAATCGATTAAATCGTTTTATATCGATCTTGGACATTTGTGTCAACATTAACCCAACAAAATATTTGTAGAGATCTGTTTGCATCCCAAACTTATTCTCAACTGAAAATGTCACTTTTTGAGCCGAATTCTCGACATTTGCGGGAAATTTTGCTTTTCTTTTTTAATTCCAAGAAAAGTGCGGCTGAGGCTCATCGGCATTTGTAACCGTTTTTATACAAAAAAAAAACTTAAATTTACAAAAAAAAAAAAACGGCGGAAGCAAAGTTGGAGAACTAATAGACACCTGTCAATACTCATTCGATTTCCTACAAGGAACATGCTACATACATACATCTACAATGAATATACATACATTTGTATATTTACTTTATTTTCCCTTCATTGCAACCTGCTAAAAGCCACAGTATTTTGGATAGGATTTATAGACTTTATCCCCACATAAAAAATTTCTATAGAATTTTTAGTAATAAAAAATTAAATATATGAATATCTAATAATGAAATTATCTGAACATTAACGAGTCCCTCATTCAAGTTGTAAGTTAGTTTCATTGAATTAATAAATGGCTGTGATGTATTTATATTTAATCAAGTGTCTTATAGATACTAGCAGCTTCCTTGGCTAGCCAAAATTGTTGCTAAGGTAGATTTAGAAGATATATAACAGTAATAAGAAGCTAGTTGCTTTGAGAAAACGATAATAGCAGCACATTTTAATTGGACCCATCGCATATAGTCAAAACCATCTCTCACTGCTGGAGGCGTTAATTACTAAAGTGATAGGATTTGGGAAAACGAAAATCAAAAAATTGAGGTATAATTTTTCAAGCAAAACAAATTCATGAAGATCATCCAAAAATTCGTGAAAAAGATATCGACAGTAAATTGATTTTTTTTTTTTTTTTTATTATCCTCCCGCCCAACCGACGCGTGGGGCGCAGTCCGCATACGAGCGGAATTTGCCGAGTCTAGAAAGGCAAGAGATTTTTAAGCGTCCGGTTGTCAAACTGCTCAGCTACAGAAAGAAACATTTCAACAGCTGAGATTTAAAAATTTATAAAAACAAAAAGTTAAAAATTTCTGAATATTACTTATTAAGAGAAGACAAAATAGTGTTTTTGATGCTAAATATTGAGTCACATGGATCAAATGTGCTGGAATGTGAATTAAAATCATAACATATTCGGCGGAATGGTTCATTTAACTCAAAATTTGTTCTAGAAGATTTTAGAAATAATGGTCGAAACTGCCTGGATGAACGCAATGGGACTTTAAACTTAATATCAGACAAAAGGAATGAACTACAAACTAAACCATTCAGAAGTTTTACTAGGAATATTATACCTAGCATTTCTCTGCGACTAGTGAGTGTGGGAAGATTTATAAGTTTTAAACGACTAGTATACTGGGGAAGATTCAATCTTGAATCCCAATGTAAGTGGCCTAAAGCAAAAAGTAAAAATTGTTTTTGAACGGCCTCAAGCCTATCAGAATGGGATCGATAGCTAGGATTCCATACCACAGAACCATACTCCAATATAGGCCTTACCAATGTTGTAAAAGTAATTTAAGTAATATACGGATCACTAAATTCTTTAGACCAACGTTTAAAAAAGCTAAGAGCACCTTTAGCTTTTAAGACAATTGAATTTACATGAGAATTAAAATTTAGTTTAGGGTCCATAGTAACTCCTAAATCAACAAAGCTAGATACTTGCTCTAAACTGAAGTTATTTATTACATAGGGAGAAAGATCAACAGCTCTACGGGAAAAGCACATCGTTTTACATTTTTTAAGATTCAGTGGCATATCATTTTTGTGACACCAAGTAACTAAATTATTTAAATCCGATTGCAACTCAGTCCTTTCGTTATGAGAAGTATATGATTTAAAAAGTTTTACATCATCCGCATATAATAAAATTTCTGAAAACTTAATTACAGAAGGTATATCACTGATGAACAACAAGAACAGAATCTGGCCGAGATGACTACCCTGTGGAACCCCTGAAGTGACACTAATTGAATCGGATAATGTATTATTAAATAAAACTTGTTGTTTTCTGTTAGTAAGATATGAGGATACCCATTCAAGAAGTCTTGGTTGAAAACCAAGAAGATGCAGTTTTTGCAAAAGAATTGAGTGGTTTACTCTATCGAATGCTTTACTAAAGTCTGTATATATAACATCAGTATTCTTATTATCCTTAAAACCCGTTGACACATGGTTTACAAATTCAAGCAAGTTTGTTACTGTAGATTTCCCTTTACAAAATCCATGCTGAGAAAATGAAATTAAAGGAGAGATTAAGAAAGTTATTTGGTCAGTGACAATAGCTTCAAAAAGTTTGGGTATAGTTGACATTTTAGCTATCCCCATATAGTTCTCAACAGATGATCTAACTCCACTTTTATGCAAAGGTAATACAAAAGAGTTTTTCCACACTGACGGAAAAATACCTTGTTTAAGAGATAGGTTAAAAAGCTTAGTTAAGGGCAGATATATATATTTTGCACAATTTTTAAGCAAGCTTGATTGAATCATATCAGGGCCATATTTAAACGAATTTTTTAACGTAACTAAATAATTTAAGACATCTGTTTCAGAAATAATTGGTGTATTAATTACAATACTCGGACATAACACTTGATGATATGGCAAACATATTAGAAATAATATAATTGTCACATGACATTGTTGATTTATATTTCATCGCGGACGGAAAATTGGAAATCCTGCGTTTGGAGTTAACGGAACAAATCTTTCAAAAATATTAAAAATTGTTTCATTAAAATGTGATACATTTAATTCAATATTACCACTGTAATCAGGCCAAGTCAATTTAGAAAGTTCACAATTAATCTTTTTGAAGTTAGCTTTCGCAAAGTTGAACCGAGAACAAAAATTCTTTAAATATTTTATAAGAAAGTATAACGTTTATACCTCACTAAATTTATATAAACTCTTTCTCAGATATTTCTAGCTGTCTTTCATTCGCCAATCGTTAGATAGTAGTAATCGAATAAACTATAGCAGCTGTTCAAACAGACTGTTGGGCAGTTGCGATGCAATTTTACGCTAAAATATCTTCTATTATATTTCATTTCAAATCTAAAGTTTCAAACACACAAAAAATCTCTATTTTCATAATTTTTGACAGTAAATTCTAGCTTGAGACCTTCACAACCTTCAAAATAGTAAGACTGGTATAAAATCGTATTGGGAACAACGTCACTTTCCACGACAGTCCGTTCTATAACTGAAATGGGCCTTGATTCTTATACGGCCAAGGCCTGTCAAATAGGCAGCATTCCGCAGAATTATTTGGGAAAATCTTTACAGATCAAGCACACCATATCTTTTGCCAACAGAAGCTTCTTCGTGATCGGTAGACAATTGAGAAGCAGATACCCCAGAAACATTGACGAGGGCTACCCGAGATGAGTAAGTGCTTGGAGCGCATTCGAGTGAACTGTTCTCCGCAAGATCTTTGGAATCGTCCGCGTGTACGAGGAGTATCGAAGAAGATGAAACCATGAACTGTATGAAATCTATGCCGACATGGATATACCATAGTTAAGCGCATAAAAATTCAACAAACACGCCGCTTGGGTCATGTCGAATATATAGAAATACGACATTCCAGTGTCCTTCGACTCGAGACTCATGGGTGGACACAGAAGCAAAGCTCCCTCGTATCCAATGGAAGGACCGAGTGCATAGGGGCCAGTATGCACTTGAAATGGATTTCGCAAAGGATATAGGCAACAGGCTAAGTTTTCTCACTCCAGGCCAAACCACAGTTGTAGTGCCAAAAAGAAGAAGAAAATAGAAAATCAATAAAACTTAAGCAACCGGTTATAGCCACCGCTCTCTTATATCAGATGTTATATTTTAAATGTTAACTTATGTCCGACTGCTTGATTTATGACAATTGCTTATTCGATCCACCACGCTTCGAGCTTCGACGAATCGAATACAGCTAAATGCTCATCTTTTGCATTAGGTTTCCTGGATAATTTCTAGAAATTTCTCTAATCTAATTTGAAATCCTTCTTTTCTACCCACACATAGTACCAATATCCTATTAAACCACATGCAAGCACATCAAATACTAAGTACTCATAAACTCAAACTGTCCATTAAAGAATCAATGGCAGTAAAACACGAAAAGAAAGCTGTGTAATTTTAGATGACATCATGCTCCAAAACAATGACTCGCATGTCATACTCTGCAAGTACTTACTACAAAAAAGTAGTATAAGTGAAGACATTAAAATACCAAGCCAAACCTCACTAGGGCAATGTAGTTATCCTTAAAGCGCACGTCAGCTAAATGCCGGCACAATGGCATATGAACTGCAAGGGGAAGAGGATATAAGCAATAGTTGGAAGTGTGAGTAGTAGTAGTAGTAATATGCGAAGAATTTGCATCTCATACCAAGTGTAGATTTAGAGAAGTAAAAAAAATTAAAAAAAAACTCGACACGAACCCACATTTAACGCGAAAATTGTGTGCGAAGAGCACATTTAAATTGCGTTTTAGCACAAAAGCCGCTCTACGCTACTCCTCAGAGACACCGGTTAGAGTGTACGTATTTGTGCCGGCTTGCCTTGAACGACCGGCAAATTGGGGTAGGACACAAATATTTGCAAGCAAAAACAAAAAAAATAATGAAAGTGAATTTTTATATGTATGTAGGTATATTAATATCCTGTATTCGGCAAAAGTGCCTTTTGCCAATTTAAGGCGCCGTCATCAGCTTTGTTTACACCACAGCTTGTCAAGAAAGCAGGTCAGCTGCACGAATATATTTCGTTTGCATGTAGTACAACTATTAAATGAGTTCCATGAATTTATCGATCGTTTTAGCTTTCACATGATTCATACGTTTAACTTGTTTTTGTTTTTCACTTTTTTTACCTTGTTTATCTGCGACATATGTTAAGGTCGCTGCTGCAGTGCGCCTACGACATTAGTAAATAAACAAAATGCAAACAGTTTGAATAGCAATGTAGTGCGTTTGCTTGCTAATGTTTGGCCTTTGAGCAACACTTTGTTGTTGTGCATGATTTATGAAATTTGAAATGTCAATCATCGACATATATTTATTAACAACACATATTAATATAGTGCATACTGTATGTATGTATGTATGTAATGAAAATTTCTACATGTGCTGTCACGAAAACTTTATGTATTTCAATATCGTCTGTGCGCTGTTCTGTAAAGTGCGTGCATATTTCGTACACAGTTTTTCGCAATTTTTGAGTGTTGATTGTTATGTCTGTTTCCCATTTGTGTGATGATTTCCTTTACTACATGCATACATACAAATGTATATAGTGCTTATTTGTTTATCTGTGGATAGTTTTTCCATGCTTTCGAGCAGCGATTTTTCGAAATTCAATTTTCATATAAAACAAGTAAGGAAAGGCTAAGTTCGGGTGCAACCGAAAATTTTATACTGTATAGATTTACCGAAATTTTCGGTGAAATATTACCATGGGGCACTGAATTCTTCATATTCGATATTCGGGGCTTTGAAAAGTTATAGTCCGATTTCGAAAATATTTTCATAAGTGAAGCCACATATCATATACAGTATTTGTGTAAAGTTTTATTTCGCAATCTTCATTGGTCCTTTATATACATATATATTATAAAGTAAAGGATTCAGATGGAATTCAAAATTGAGTTACATGGGAAGTTGTCGTGGTTGGGAACCAATTTCATCCATTTTCCACACGTGTCATCAGGGTGTCAAGAAAATATTATGTATATACCGAATTTTATTCTAATCGGTCGAGTAGTTCCTGAGATATGGTTTTTGACCCATAAATGGGCGATGCCACGCCTATTTTCCATTTTGTAAAAAATCTGAGTACAGCTTCCCTCTGCAATTTCTTCTGTAAAATTTAGTATTTCTGACGTTTTTCGTTAGTGGTTAACTCACTTTTGGTAATTTTCAATCTAACCATTGTATGAGAGGTGGGCGTGGTTATTGTCCGATTTCAACTAAATTAATGGTGTGTGGTGGGGTACGTAAGAAGAAACCGACCGAACTGCGAGATATATACAAATAACCGATTTGGGGGCGGGCCACGCCCACTTCCCCAAAAGAATTACATCCAAATATGCCCCTTCCTAGTGTGATCCTTTGTTCCAAATTTTATAACTTTTTTATGGCTTAGTTATGACACTTTATGTGTTTTCGGTTTTCACCATTTTGTGGGCGTGGCAGTGGTACGATTTTCGAAAGCAACCCTCTCACGGTCCCAAGGAACATGTATTCCAAGTTTCATTAAGATATCTCAATTTTTACTCAAGTTATCCGTTGCACGGACGGACAGACGGACGGACAGACAGACTTTCGGATTTTGACTCGTCTCGTCACCCTGATCATTTTGATATATATAACCCCATATCTAACTCGTTTTATGACTTACAAACAACCGTTATGTGAACAAAACTATAATACTCTCTTAGCAACTTTTGTTGCGAGAGTATAAAAGGCCTAAGTCCAGATTTTTTGGATATAGTTACGGTTCTAGGGAAACTTATGTTAAATACTGAACAGAGGGGATGTTTATGTTGTCTGGAGAACTATTTTAACCTACTTAAACAGCTTTATCAAATAATAAAACTTCGAGTTTCCGAGAGATTTCCGAGTTATGGAAGATAATTTGTATGAAAATTGGCTTCTATTGCTAATTCAAGAGTTCGAGTTATGGTAGTTCAGCTGTAGTTATATCTCAGAAATGTTTAAAAATTTGCATTCTGTGCGGAAAGCTTCACACATCAGTATCAGTAAATAGGCAAATTACTACACGAACAATTGTGAAGAGAGTCTTCCCGACATTCAGAAAATTTTACTGTCTGTAGTGATTTACAGGCTGAAGGTATTATTATCTTTAAACTTAGGATGGAATCAACGCCAAGAGTATCATTTATCAGCGCGAAAGAACATGATTTTCGACTTATTGCTGCTTTTAATCGTCTAAAAGCTAAACGGTGCCTGCAGGTCAATGCAAAAAATCTACGAGGTATGTTCAAAAAATATCGGGAATTGTAGTTTTTTGAGAAAAATATTTATTAATTCGTCAAAATTGTTCACTCAACCAATCGTCGAAACACTTCTCACACTCAATTTTGGGATATCCTTGGTTTCTTACAGTGATTTCATGTAAACCGACGACCTTTTAAGGTTCTCTTTATATTTGGAAATAGGAAAGTCACTTTGAAGTCATGTCTAGCGAATATACCTATAGGCAGGCCTAGAATTCACAAACAAGCAGGAAAGTGTGAGTTAAAAAAAAAACGAAAATCGTCTAACCTTAGGGGTGCTACAGACAAAGTACACAAGTAATACACCTGAAATTTTTATCACTCTTCAGGGGCATATATGTCAATGTAAAAAAAATGTTGACAATTGATCACTTCAAATCCGAAAAATTTTAAAAGTCCCGTTGTTTTTTGTACTCATATGATGTTAATCATTAACCACCTAGGTCATATGAGTTTACGCCGCTAGATAACTTTTTGTGGAGTCTAGTATTTTCAAAAAATCGTTTTTCTGGCTTCTTTTCGGTTGTAAAAATATTGTTAAATTTGTAGATTAGTGAAAAAATCGGCATTCGGCTTAGCATATACAGCACTTAAAATATCAAACAATTGTTTTATTCTCGATTTTGAGCTCTGGACTGGCCTATTGCTTTGAGTTAATGGTTTTTGAGGATGGAATAGTCACCACTTTACCAGACGAAAAGAATATTGCTTGTCTCAGTGACATATTACAACCGGCTCTGCTCTAACAATGTTCTATAGTTCTAAAAAATAACTCTTTATACTTTTCAAAGAAATATCACTTAAGTAATTTAGTGTACAATATTAAACGTTTTTGAAGTTATACTTCTTATACGACTTCGGAAAAGGTTTAACGCTTCAGTGGAGAGGGAATAGCGTTGAACAATTAACGCGAGAGAGAGAGAGAGAGAGTGAATGAGATTAAAGCAGAGAACTTAAAGCACTTGCCATGCTTATGCTATTTGAACAATTCTTGTTTTTGTAGAACAATGTTAAAATTTTTGGTCATATTATTTGGACATATTCACATGTGTACGCATATGTATGTTTGTATGTTTGTGCATAATTTGTTTTTCTTTCGTTTCTGTCTCATTTCTGCGAATTCTCAACTATTTTGTGTGACTTTTGGTTGAAATACTCTGCGTTGGCCGTTGAAGAGTTAAGACTACACTTCACAGGATCATTTCTGTAGACAGTGTTTATTTACTTTCTTTGCAAATTCGTGCTCATGATAGAGTGTTTAAACAGTCAAACATCTTGATGTTATCAGAAACATTTATGAACGACAACGAGCCTCCTGTATCTGTACCAAATTTTTATTTCGTTGTAAGATTTCAATCACAATGAGCAAGACAAATGTCATATTCTCACTCAACATCAACAAGAATTGGCTATTTGTGTGCGGTAGAATGCAAAATGAACCCCAGCGATAATCATAATAGTAAAAAATTTAATTTAATTGCCATTTATATATCACCAAATTAATCGATGCGAGATATAAAATTGTTCATCGGTAAAGCTTTATTATCGTTGTCAACTGCAGGTTCGCAAGCATTTGCAGATATTATCGGAGAACCAGTAGAGTATAGCGAACAACCGGTACTCCTTGCGGGAGATTTCAATGTACATTTCTCATTGCCAGAAGCTGAACCATTACTGGCATTCCTCAGAGAGAAATGTTCATTAGAAATGATCAATAGAAGAAATGATCCTACGACAAAAAGAGTTACGACTATTGATGCGATATTCGCGAGAATTATAAATAAAATAGATGTAAGAGATTTCATATCGTAGTTTAGTTATCATAATCCAATTGTAAATATTATAGATATCAATCCATCAGAACCCAGAAATGATAATTGATTTGGACTTTGCATAATAAATTTATAAAATGTGAATTTAAGAAAGTGTTGGTCACTCCACCATATTTTTAATCTTTCCCTCTCGCTAGTTTTCTTTCATACAAAATGATATGCATTTCTTGGAATATCATTAAGAAGTATAGGGACTCCACGCACAAGTTTTTATAGATAAGGGTGTTTTCAATTGAATTTTACTTATTTTTTTATAACACAACACTATACAAATTTCGTCATACACTTTCACTTTTAAAACATCTTTCTCTGTACCACATTTGCAACATATGTATTTCAAGTTTCTTCCACCAATAATATTTCAATATTTATTGCACACAATAATTCACTGCTTGTTATTATAAAATAAAGAACAATTTGCAGACACACGAAATCTTAACATTTCCACCAAAACCACAACAACAATTCAATAATTTATGATTTACCACAGCCACAACATAATAACAATACTTTTATTTGTTTTTTTTTTTATTGTGGAAATATAAATTTAAGTACGTAGATTATTTATGTTTGTATGTACAACGTATTGACAAACAGTCTGTGTCTCAGCTGTCGTCTTCGCCGTAGCGTCAGCGCGTCAATGAACTTTACACCGGTTTACTTGCAGAACAACTAAAATCAGCAACTCATAAGAAAATGTTGGCAGGCTATAGCGAGAATGCTCAGCCTTTGTGTGTGTGTGTACTTTTTTTATGCAGATATAACAGTAGTTGGTTGAATAAGTGCGTGTCCTGCACAAACAATTGCTTGACATGGTAAGAAGGTTGAAGAAACTACCCCTAAAAAGTTAAACTTACTAAGGTAAAAAGGCTTTGCTTTCAGTGCTTAGCGAGAAAAGAGCGGCTAAAGCGAACGAGCGAAAGCAAGATGAATATGCTTTGTTGTTGTAGTGGTTGATTGGGGTGCAATGCGATAAATTGAGTATGACAAAAAACGTTGCATACACTTAGGGTGATGCACACAGGCACACAGAAAAATGAATATGAGTAAGCAGTTAAATAATAGAATCTAAACGAGTTAAGGACAGAAATTATATAAAAAAAAATATTAGTAAAAACTTTCGTGTTTAAATGAAATATTATATAATTTTTTTTACTATTATAATTATATTAAAATATTTTTTAATTCAATAAAATGTTGATTATTTTTTATTTATAAAGAATAAATATTTTAGTCAAAGTCAGCCATATTTTCTCGAAAAACACATTAAAATGCATTTATGCAAGCAAAACACCCTTTATCTTTTCGAATGCACATTTCACTGCCTCATAGCATGCTAACAACTGCGCATGTGCTTACTCATTTTTAACGGAGCATTAGCGCTGTTCATTAAGTGGTGCTCTACACACTGTCTCTCTTTGAGACTGCTAGACGGTGAACTAATAAACCTAACTCCACCTGCTTGAAAGTGGGCAAGCAGACCATGCAAATGCAATATAATTAAATTGAGGGTTAATCAATCAGACGGTCAAGATACCAGCCAATACCGTAGCATCCTTTATTTGAGATTATTAATGCAAACATACATACACACATAAGATTAATATGCATATGTAAAATTGATGTTTAGCAAGGACATTTGGCAACTCGAATAGGCGAATATGAATTAATATTCCAAATTAATTAAATTAAAATAGATTTTGACAATTAATTAGTTATTTAAGCTAATTAAAAGCAATTCTTTGATTTTGGGTTCAGATAGCCAAAAAAAATACAAAAATACAAAAAAAATCAAATAAAAAATATTGTGAAAAATAAAAATTTAAGAAAAGAATTTGAAAAAAGAAATATTTTCAACAAATATAACAAAATAAATTAAAATTAAATTAAAAATCATTTGTTTAAAGAATTATAATAATACAAATATATTTAGTTAAAAAAAGAAATCAGAAAAGTGTATTAAAAAAATAAAATTAATTAAAAAAATTAAGAAAAAAATTATTTACAACAAATATGACAAAATAAAATAAAATTATATTAAAAATTATTTGCGTGAAGAAATATAATAAATATTATTTAGTTTGAAGAAATTTTTAGAAAAAATATTTAAAAATGCAAAAAAATACTTAAAGAAATTAAGCAATATTAAAATTTACAAAAAATTTTAATTTACAAAAACAAAATACAAATTACAGTGGAACTTCTCTAACTCGAATCACCATAATCCACAAAAAAACTTCGGGTTAGAGAGACTTCGAGTTATAGAAATTTTCATTAAAACATAACTTTTCCAAAAAGCTGGAAAATATAGATTTATACACAGTTTTATTTATTTAATTCCAATCAAGTTTTATGCAAATAACATCAAAACATAAATACTGTAACCCTTGCCTTTGTTTAATGATTTATGCAATCCATAAATGTAATATATTTTTTACTCGCCTCCATACGATATAGAGAGACTCTTTTATAATCCTGCCTTGCTAGTAAAATTTTAAATTTTGTATTATACCCTGGTCGAAAAGTTCCATTTATGGAAGGCAATTTGTATGAAATTTGATTTTTAAACGCTATTGCCAATTCAAAAGTACGAGTTATGGAGATATTCGAGTTATAGAAGTTCGAGTTATGGAAGTTCCACTGTATTTATTTATATTGGTTTCTCTCTAGTAATAAAACTAAAATATTTTTTTTTTTAAATTAGCATTTTTAGAAATTATAAAAAGAATAAAAAAAGTTTCTCTTCTTTCTTTTCAAAACAAAAAAAAAATATTTAAAAAATTAATTAGTAGAAATTTGCAATTTTAGAAATATTTTACAATCATACAAATCAACATTATCGGGCATTTATTAAAATTTAATAAACCACAACCACTTACAAACATATAATTTTAATAAAACAAATCATTTTTAATATTCATGCTTAAAAACGTCGCTCATTGAAAACGTCAAACGCTGCATTAAATATTTAAAAATAAATACATTTAGACCGTGTAATAAGCAGCTGACAAATTAAACTGCTCGTAAAAAATAAGTTCACGCAAATATCAGCCACAGCTGTCAGCAGCACTTCTACCACTTAAGACAACAGACAATAACAGCAACAACAATAGAGTGCCATCCCACAGCGAAAGCATGTCAAGTAAGACAAATTGGCTCAAATTATGTAGTGTCAGTCATTGACGGTCCAAAGCTAACATACATACACATGTATATTTAATATTTCCGCACATATTTACAACGGCTAAGCACATTGCTTGTGTATAAACATATGTAAGTGCTAAAAGAATATTAGTGCATATTTATTGGACTAAGAAAGTGACATATTCTTACATATTCTATATGTAAATAAGTGAGTATGTTTGCAGATTCACTTGCTGTTAACTCAATGTCGCCCCTTTGCTTTTGTTTATCTTTGGCTTTCACTAAGAGCTTTTGGCCAAAAGCCAATACGGTCAATAGCATATCTTAACCGCATAAGCTGTATAGCTTTCGAAATCTCTTTGCTTTTTTTTTGAATTAGTCACCTATTGAGAGACCTTCAAGACATTTTTCGTGATCTATTTACTCTCTTGATTACTTCATAACACAGATTAGCTTCTAAAGAAACATTTCTATGTTTACTATTTATTTATCGGGCTTTCGTGCACTTGAAATGACGCAAACAATTTTCGATAGCAAACTTATTGTTCTAAACAGGATTGGATCGCAGAAAGGGCAACATGTGATCGCATAATCCAGGTCAATTGTCACTTGTAATGTTAATTCGGAGATTTTTTTGCTGAAACTGGTCGTTTTAAGCCCAGTAACCTATTCTATGATGTGAGAAAACTCTAATAAACCTCAATCGTATCTACCGGCGATACACAACGAAAACACCGTGTTGTAATCACAGTTCTGCCGAAGTAAACGATGTGTTTCCTCAAACATTTTTCTGTACTCTTCGGTGGATTGGGCCAAAAGACGAACCATCACAAATATATAGCTTTAATAGACAAGATCCTGAAGAATATTTGCCCGGATTGAATAAAAACTCCTCTCCAAGGTTCTAAATTTGTCGCCTATAACTATTGTATTCCGCGCTATAGTCGCACTACTGGAGATAGGGAAAAGAAAAACCATTGATATCGCTCAACTTTTCTCTTTTTCTCAGTAAGGAGAATACATAAGACCTACTAGTACCGATCATCAAAAATTATTGAATTTAGCTAACCATCAACATGACTACTTCTGAGAATACAGCACTCAAGATGACTTCATAAATACCCATAAATTCTGGCCAAAATTCCACAAGCACCAGAGGGAATTTCGTACATATTCATAAGAAGACCAACATTAATAATCTCCCCTGATTATACTCCTAGAGATCAAAACGCTACTAATCAAATAGCTTGAGTTCCATCGAGAGCATTGAGTCTTTAATTTCCTAGTGATCTTATTCAATAGAAGCTGCTCTTCTAATAGATATAACACTAATGACGGTCTCTCATTTATAACCACTAGACAGGGCTACACACAACGATTCCTCGCGTCTTCGGAACTACGTCATTGTTGGCAGCTACATATAAAATTGAAAAAAAAAGTGAAGTGCTATGTCTACGCTTGTATATCAAGCACATAATAACCCTTGCCAACAGGTACTACTATGGATTCGATAGACAATTGAGAAGCAGTTCCTCCTCTCGACAAACAAAAATTACACTCTATAAGTCTCTCATCATACCCATCCTATTATACGCCGCAGAAACACCTTCGATGTCAATCCGAGATGAAAAGGTACTTGTGGCATTCAAAATCTCCGTCGACCGAAGAAGAAGATCATGAACTACATATATGAGATCATATATGAGACGACATGGATATAATTAAGCGCAAAATCTAACGAATGCGCTGATCGGGCCATGTCGTACATATGTATGTAAGACGATGCTCCCGTGAAAAGATCCTTCGATTCTAGACCCATGGCTGGATAGCGGAAGCAAAGGCGCCCGCGCATCTAATGGAAGGGAGCATTACTGGTGATCCACATCGACCTGTAGTTACACAAATGCAAAGCAAGGACAAACACTAGAGGTATCCATTTGAAAATTGAATGAACAACTCGCAATTCTTCATACAAATCTTATCAATGAAATATCTGTGCTGTGTCAGCAAAGTCTCTATTAATACTAAAAATGATTCTGCAATAGTTCAGCGTTCTATTAGTTATTTTCTTGTTTCGCATATTTCTAAACAAAAACAACAATCACATTTCTACAATTCATTCGTATCTATATACATTTGTGTTGTTTTTGTTTACCGCAATATTTTCCATATAGCAACAATGATAACAGTTTTTTTTTATCTTTCTAATACATCTCATTAGCAGCGACTTTTGCTCGATATCTCTTGCTGGTGTGTGTGTGTTTGTGTTATTTTCGTCACAGCGGCCATGGTCTCACCAATACACGCGCACACGCGAACAGCTATCCGGCTAAAACTGTTACGTTGCCGGTTGTCAGACAGCTATTATTGACCAATGGCGATCTTGTTTTGGGGGCTCGCCACCTCGCACTCCAGCCCACCCGCCTGCGCTGCCCATACAACAAGTGTGCGGTGGCGTCGCCAAACAGGTGTTAAATAAATATGAAAAGAAATTTGCTTCGGACGGGTTTTTTGCCTTAGAATAAGCTATCGACCGGCGTGCGACTGCTGCTGGGCGGCGAGTTGAGCATGCGCGCTTCAGTGACAACTGCGTGCACAGTCAAATGTGATACATATTTGCATCTATTTACATATGGCATTTATGGTTTAAATGCTACATACTCGATTAAATTAGGCGCTACCTAAAACGCACGTGTTACATATTAAGTGTTTTTGATATTAAAAAAAAAATACAGAAAATTGAAGAATTGAAAGTTTTAATTTAATAAATACCTAACCTCAAAAAAAGTATTTATGTAATATCCCTAAATTCCAACCTGAACTGAAAAAATATAATTTTAGTAAAACAAAATCATTTAATGCTTTTGAAGTACGAAATTTTAAAATTTTAAAAACCTAACCTAAAAAAAGTAAGGAAAGGCTAAGTTCGGGATGCAACCGAACACTTTTTCCTTGCGCAATTTATTGATGCAATTTTTTAAATAACACGGGCTGAGGTAATTCCTGAACCGATTTCATTCATTTTTACCACCAAGGTACACTATATGCAAGACTATATGCTCACTTAATTTTGCTAAGATATCTCACAAATTAACCGATAAATGCGGTATAGAGCCCACCGTATTTTTGAAAACCCCATAATTAGGTATATGCGATAAAGAGAAAGTTATGACCCGATTTTAACCATTTTTGGCAGAGAGACACACTGTTAGAAGCAAAATATTCCCTCTGAATTAAATTAAAATATCTGAGAGATTTACCTAAATTTTCGGTGAAAAATCACCCTTAGGCACTGAGTTCTCCAAGTATGATATTCTGACCCTTGAAAAGTTATAGTTCGATTTCGATAATTTTTCCACAAGTGATGCCACTGCTGAAATATAGTATTTCAGTAATGTTTTATTTCGCTATCTTCACTGGTTCCTAATGTATATATTATAAATGGAAGGAATCAGATGGAACTCAAAATTCAGTTATATGGGAAGTAGGCGTGGTTGTGAACCGATTTCGCCCATTTTTCATCCGTGTTATCAGGGTGTCAAGATAACATTAAATACCGAATTTCATTGAAAGCGGTGGTTCCTGAGGTGTGGTTTTTGGCCCATAAGTGGGCGACGAACGCCTATTTTCCATTTTTTTTTAAGTCTGAGTGCCCCTTCCTTTGGCCATTACTGTAAGCTGTAAAATTTAGTGCTTCTGGTGTTTTTCATTTTATGGTAGGTGGGCGTGGTTATTATCCGATTTCAACTACAGTGGAACTTCACTAACTCGAATCACCATAATGCACAAACAAACTTCGAGTAGGAGAGACTTCCGAGTTACAGAAGGTAATTTGTATGAATTTTGACTTCTATTGCCAATTCAATAGTTCGAATTATGGAGAACTTCGAGTTAGACTAAGTCGAGTAATGGAAGTTCAGCTGTATTTTCATGATGTGTGATGGAGTACTTCACACTGCTGAAAGTTTGGTTTATATGGCTTTATTTGTTTTCGAGATATATATATATATACAAAAACCTCTTTGGGGAAGGGGCCACGCCTACTTCTAGTGTGATCCTCTGTACCAAATTTTTATTGCTTTATTTATGGCTTAGTTATGAAACTTTATAGGCCATATTTCGCCATTTTGTGGGCGCGGCAATGGTCTGATTTCACCCATATTCAATAGCAACACTCCTACGGTCACAAGGAACATGTCTACCAAGTTTCAACTCGTCTGACTCGGCATCCTGGTCATTTTGATATATATAACCATATATCTAACACGTTTAGTTTTATGATTTCCAAACAACCGTTATGTGAACACTACTCTCTCTAATACTCTCTTAGTTACTTTGTTGCGAGAATATATCTAGCGTGATATATTTGCTAAAAAATTTGTAAAGTGTATCAAATCTCAAACACCCTGCAGCGAAAGTGTAGGGTGTCTTCAAGTCGATAGGTGCAATAAGCAAATATTGCTTATTCATTGTGCAATAAAATAAATTATAAGGCATAAAATTAATAATCTATGCTTATTTATAATGATATCCTTTTTTGAAATCAAGTGAAATATACATTTTAAATCTAAATTACTTTTGAAACATTTTGCTATAAAGCAAAGATTATGTGACCCTAACTAACTTTAAAAATCCCTAACAAGTCTCTGCACTGAGCTGTGTAATGCGTAAAACATGTTTGAATAAAAATTAGTAAAAAAAAATATTTAAATTTTTGATTGCGAAATTTTTGGTGTGTCTAATTTGTAGATAATATTTAAATTTTTATATTTTTTTTTATGTAATTATAAATTAATTAATTTGTATCGGCAAAAGCTAAAATATTAAATAATAAAAAAATAAATATTTTTTGTTGTAAACTGCGAATATGAAAATATTATTTACTAAAAAAATTCCAATAAATTAAATTTTCTTGTAACACTCGCTGCGGAATTCCATGACTAAAGCAATGATTTGACAAATACAAATATCAATAATATTTACGATCCCTGCAAAAATCATATGTCTTCTATATAGTACATATACAAAGTTTTTCAAAACAAAAACAATATTGGCGTTAAATTGTATGAAACAACGGTCGTCAAGACCAGATAAACAAAATACCCGTTTGAAATATTTAAATTAAGATTTCGAGCGCCGCAAACTGACCAGCACACCAACAAACATACGTAGATATATGTAGATATAGATTCATATAATATACTAGTGCTTATGTATTTACACGTGGTTCACACATACACACAAACACACGTATGTATATTGTTAATGCAAAGTTTTGCAGCTCTACATTAGCTAACTAATATTATATACACTAACACATATAAGATGCCGTTGTGTTAGTCGTTTCAGGATTATAACACTAAGGCACCATAAAGTACGCCGCGGCTATAAAAACCGACTACGGTTTCGAAGATTGCTGTAGTTGCTGAAGAGTTGAGCTCGATCAGAGTTGAGGAGTTCTAATTTGAGCTGTGCGGAAGTGTTTAATATAATTTTTTGTGCTTTTATATAAAAGTAATATTTTTTTGTGTTAAACAGTGATTTTTGTGTGATATTAAGGATACAAAATAAGTGAAAATGGTATGTGTATAGTTAATTGTGTTTAAAAAATTATAAATAAAATTGAATTGTTAAAGGAAAATAGTTATATTTTCGCTAAATTATTTTTATTATTGGGAAGAAAATTATTTTGTTTATTAAAAGTTGCAGTTAGTTGTGCAATTTGATTTGAGAATATGCGAAAAAAATAAAATATTAATTAATTAAAAATAATAATACAGTGAAACTTCCATAATTCGAACTTCTATAACTCGAAGATCGCCATAACTCGAACTTTTGAATTGGCAATAGAAGTCAAATTTCATACAAATCTCCTTCCATAAATCGAAGTCTCTCTAAATCAAAGTTTTCTGTGGATTATGGTGATTCGAGTTAGAGAAGTTCCACTGTATTTCAAATATAAAACTATAAAATATATTTTTATTTGTTTTTTACTTTAAAAATATTATTTTAATTTTAATAATTTTTACTTAAAAAAAATATAAATATTATTTAATCTTATGCGAAAATCAATTTTATTAATTTTTTTTCTTTAAAAATATTATTTAGTATAAATTGATTAGTGAGTACACCAGCACTGATTTCGTATCGATTTTCAATAAAAAAAACAAAATAAAATAATGACAAAAATGAAATTAATGCCACTAACCCCAAAACGTATTTAATCATAATCCACAATTGTCTTATTTAAAAAGTGTTTTGTTTTTATAACTAACGACAAATTATTATTTTTCCTTTTTCTTCTAGACATCATATACTGACAAAGGACCCAAGGTAATTAACTAACAACTACATATATTGTAAAAATTATATAAAGAAAATTAAAAACAAAAATTTATTAAAAAAAATGTTCAATCAAAATTTTATAAAAAAAATTACAATCAAAATCTTAGAAAGAAAAAAAATTCAATCAAAATTTTATAAAAAAAATTTCAATCAAAATTTTATAAAAAACAAAAATTTTAACAAAATTGTATAAAAAAAAGGTTCAATCAAAATTTTACAAACAAATTTCAATCAAAATGTTATAAAGCAATTTTTCAAACAAAATTAAAAAAAAAAATGTGATAAACAAAAATTTTCTATCAAATACCTTATAAAAAAATTCCAATCAATATTAAAAAAAAAGTTTTTTTTTATAAAACACATTCTTTTAATATTCTATAAAAAATGTGCAATCAAAATTTTATAAAAAAAAAAAATTAATCAAAATTTAGAAAAAAAATTTCAATAAAATTTTATAAAAAAAAATTCAATAAAAATTTTATAAAAAAAAAATTCAAACAAAATTTTATAAAAAAAAAAATTCAATCAAAACTTTATAAAAAAATGTTCAATCAAAATTTTATAAAGAAATTTCAATCAAAATCTTATAAAGCAAGTTTTGAAAAACAAAATTAAAAAAAAAAGGTTCAATCAAAATTTTACAAACAAAATTCAATCAAAATCTTATAAAGCAATTTTTCAAACAAAATTAAAAAAAAAATGTGATAAACAAAAATTTTCTATCAAATACCTTATAAAAAAAATTCCAATCAATATTAAAAAAAAGTTTTTTTTATAAAACACATTCTTTTAATATTCTATAAAAAATGTGCAATCAAAATTTTATAAAAAAAAAAAATTAATCAAAATTTAGAAAAAAAAATTTCAATAAAATTTTATAAAAAAAAATTCAATAAAAATTTTATTAAAAAAAAATTCAAACAAAATTTTATAAAAAAAAAAATTCAATCAAAACTTTATAAAAAAAATTTTCAATCAAAATTTTATAAAGAAATTTCAATCAAAATCTTATAAAGCAATTTTTGAAAAACAAAATTAATTATAAAAAAAAATTTTAATCAATATTTAAAAAAAAAGTTTTATTTTTGTATAAAAACACATTCTTTTAATTTTCTATAAAAAAATTTTCAATCAAAATTTTATAAAAAAATGTTCAATCAAAATTAAAAAAAAAACTTCTCTATCCCTTAACTTCCAGCCACAATTCGGTAAATTTCTGAGTTTCGATCATTTAACCTTCTACGTGGGCAATGCCAAACAGGCGGCCAGCTTCTACACATCACGTTTCGGTTTCACGCATGTCGGCTACCGCGGCTTGGAGACAGGACATCGTCGCCTAGCCAAACATGCGGTCAAACAGAATCGCATCATCTTCGTTTTTGTATCGGCCTACAATGCGGATGTTGTTGAGCATGGTGAGCATTTAATGAAACATGGTGATGGTGTAAAGGATGTGGCTTTTGAGGTAGAAAATTTGGAAGCGATCTTTAAGTACGCCAAGGAACGTGGTGCTGAAGTTGTGCGTGAGATTTGGGAGGAGAAGGATGAGTACGGTGTGGTGCGCTTTGCTACCATAAAAACGGTGAGTGTGACAAATTGTTTGTTGTATTTCTTAATCGAAAAAGGAGTGTTTTAAGAAAAATTTTGATTATAGTGTGAAATGTACTACCATATGCCGTTAATTAATTTTTTTAAATTAATTAATTTTTTTAATTATTTTTATTTTATTATTTTATTTTTATTTTTTTTAATATCTTATTTATCTTTTTAAATATTTTTTTTTTATTATTTAATTTACATTTTTTTATTTATTTTTTTAATATCTTATTTATCTTTTTAAATATTTTTTTTTTTTAATTATTTAATTTACATTTTTTTATTTATTTTTTAATATCTTATTTATCTTTTTAAATATTTTTTTTTTAATTATTTAATTTATTACTTTTTTAATTATTTTATTTACATTTTTTTATTTATTTTAATTTTTTAAATTCTTTTATTTATTTTTTTTTTTTAATTACTTTATTTATTTTTTTAATATCTTATTTATTTTTTTATTTATTTTTTTAATTATTTAATTTATTATTTTTGAATTATTTTTTTTTTTTATTATTTAATTTATTATTTTTTAATTATTTTATTTACATTTTTTATTTTATTTATTTTTGAATTATTTTATTTATTTATTTGTTTTTAATTATTTTATTAATTTTTTTTAATTATTTCATCAAATTTTTAAATCATTTTATTTATTAATTTTTTTCCAATTTTTTCTTTTCACAGTACGGTGACACCACACACACCTTTGTCGATCGCACTAAATATAATGGTAAATTTTTACCCGGCTTCATAACACCACCCGTCGACAATCTGCTACAAGGTTTACCACCCACAAAACTCGATTTCATCGATCACGTTGTGGGCAATCAACCCGACTTGCAAATGGAGAGTGTGGCCGCTTGGTACGAACGTGTGTTGCAATTTCATCGTTTCTGGTCGGTTGACGACTCGCAAATACACACGGACTACTCGGCCTTGCGTTCCATTGTAATGGCCAATTATGAGGAGAATGTTAAGATGCCGATCAATGAGCCGGCGCAGGGCAAGAAGAAGTCACAGATTCAAGAGTATGTGGAGTACTATGGCGGCGCTGGTGTGCAACATATTGCGCTCAATACCAGCGATATTATAACGGCAGTGCGTAATTTACGCGCGCGTGGTTTGGAATTCCTCACAATTCCCAGTTCATATTATGATATTTTAGAGGAGAACTTGAAGAGCAGTCGCACCAAAATCAAGGAGGACATGCAACTGCTTAAGGAATTGAATATTTTAATCGATTACGATGAGGATGGTTATCTGTTGCAAATATTCTCAAAGAATCTGCAAGATAGACCGACGCTCTTCATTGAAGTCATACAGCGACACAATCACAATGTAAGTTAAAAAGTGAAGTTAAGTTAGGTTATGTTAGTAGGCAGATCTCTGGATATGCAGGAAGATCGCACTTGGACAGTTTTCAGTGCTGTTTTTTGTGATGAAAGTTGAGAGGAGTTAATTTAAAATAATTTGCAAACGTTTCTACATATAATTGAATTAAATATAAATAATTTAATTAAAAATTAGTAATTAGAAAAAAACTTACCTTTTAAACACTAGTCCTTTATGTTATATTCTGTTATTGTATTAAAATTTTATCTTTTCTCTCTTTAAAGGGTTTCGGTGCCGGCAATTTCAAGTCCCTCTTCACCGCTATTGAAATCGAGCAAGCAAGACGTGGAAACTTATAAAACTTAAAAACAAATGTCATGCCCTAAAAACAAAAACATTTAAAACATAAATAATTATAAACGTAGTTAAATTTTCTATACATATATTTTAAGTCCATTAATAATACAATAATAAAAATTAATATAAAAAATATACCTAAAGGCCTTAAAATTCTATAATTTATTGCTGCCACGTTTCCGTTGTATATACGGATCTTCTAACAGCGTTTTGTTGCGTGGATCATTTTCGGAGAACGATGGCATCAAAGGATTCCAGTAATTTGGTGGCGTTGTTGGCAAGTCATCTTTAGCCGTGCGGTGTAGTGTACAGCGTCGTAGATGCGCCTCAATATCAGACAAACTCATATTGCTGCCCATAAAGTCGATATACTAATAAGATGCAAGCAAAAATAAATTAATATTCTATATAAACTGTTTTCAAAAATATTTAAATTCATCTGTAATTACTTTTTGACACTCATCACAATCGATATTGTAGCGTTCTTTGATTGAAATTTTCGCCGCAGGTAGTTGTGAGAGACGCCGTTTTACATCAACTGCTTTAGCTTTGTGTTTCGCTGTTGTTTGCGGCGTTTCAGCTTTTATGTCCTCATGATCTGGCTCGTCTTCCTCCCATTCGGCTAGCATTGCTGCTGCCAATTCGGTGGCTAAATTCTCAGTGCCTGATTTTTCTTTTTTCACAATAACACTTGTCGCTTTTGTAGGTTTTTGCGCGGCTTGTTGCGCTGTCGTCAGCTTTCCAAAGTGCACTCTGCTATCTGTTCCATGTTCATTATCATCTGAGTCATCTATACAAATTAATGGCGGTGCTGTTGGTGTGATAGCCAAAACACTTTCAGTTTTATCTGTTTCGTTCGGTTGAAAAAATGTTGTATCATACGATTTTTTTATATTTTGTTTTATTGCGCTGTTTACGGTTGTTTTCTTGACACTTTGTTCATCAACATCATCATCATCGCTGCTGAATTGGAATATATCGTCGGTATCATTGGAAAATGTTGGAAAATCTAGCTTTCTTTGTATTGTGGTAGCTGCTGTTGGCGAAAATGCAAATATTTGTGCATCGCTCACATCTGCCGGTGAAGTTGATATGCTATCCTGCGAATTAGAAAGTAAAAACATACGTAAAAAAGCTAATATATAAATGATGGAGACAATTAACGCTTACATTTTGTGCTTTAAACGATTTCATTGAGACCATTTGTGTTAAACGTGATTGTTTTAATTTTCGTTCGCCACTTTTACTCAACGACATCATGCTACGTTTGCGTAGCACCTCATCTAGATTGCTAGCGCTTCGTTTCAAGCCAGCCTTGCGTTCCTCACTTTTTTTGTCCTTTCCTATCCAATCCGAGCGCTTTGCTTGCAACTTGGCTTTATTCCTTAACATTTCCCTCTCATTTTCATTTGCTGTTGGGTTTTGTTCACGTAGCTTATGTTCATACGTATCGTTATACAGGGTTTTGCCTACGCGCCCGCGCGCTTTTAAAAAACCTAATGCACTTTTGTTTTCATTGCTGCTTTTAAGTTTACATGTCGGTGATGTGTTATGTTGTAAAGCACTGTCAATGGCAATAGAACTGCGATTCGGACTACTTAACTGCTCGGATGAAGAAAATATGTCTTGACGGTGTTGTGCGGGGCTTAAAACGCAAGATGATTCCATATTTAATTGTTCGCTATCCATAGCCATATTTAAAAATGCCGGCGAGCCGTCACTTATTGTTGTACGATCTGCATCAGCTTTAGAAGGTGTTGATATTCTGGTAACACTCAGTATATCGTTATTTATGGGGCTCGGTGCTAAAGGTGCATATAAAGTAGCTCCTTTAACATCTTGTGGCTTTTGTTTTTGTTTCTCTTCAACCAATTTTGTTTTTAGCTGCTTACAGTGCTTATCGAGATCAACAATCTTACTATGTTCTTTCAAACAATGATTTTGTAAAGCTATGAAAATAATAAAAAACAATTGCTATTATTGAAAATAAATAAATTTGATGAGCAACATACCATAAACATATTCGGTGAACTCCTTCATTATGTTTTCACATTTTTTAACATACAAATCAACCCAGCCCCTATCTGTTAAGTCGAAATCAGTTTTATTGGGTGCCATTTTTTTATATTTTTATGGAATGTGAACTAAAAAATTGCAATTTTTGTTAAAAACATAAACAATAAAAAAATTCCTTGCTCGTTTGGAATGTCAACAATTATTAATTGGGGCTGGTTAAGGTAGGTTTACACTAAAGTGACTTTCATCAAAATAAAGTGCTGCCAAGTCGACAAATAGCTCCAAACAGCTGTTTTTGACGTTTATGGATTGATAGCTGAAAATGTGAATTCTGCACGGCCTTATGAAAATATTGGCCGACAATTTGTATTTCTTTAAATAAAAAAAATATATAAATAAAAGTAATATAATTGCTATTAAATATTAAAATGGCGCATTTACGCGAATCAGCCGAAAAGGCACTGAAAATGTTGCGAAACCTACCGCGTGTTCAAATTGGTAATATACGTCCAAATCCAAACTCCAAGAAGAATGTAAGTACTACAAAACTAATTTAATTTAATAAAATAAGTATATTTGGTCCTTATCTGCTTTACATAGACGAAGCGTGGACGTGCTCAACACGGTGGTGATAAACACGGCGCAGGCAACAAAGGTTCCGGGCAGCGTCAAAATTACATGCGTATTGGTTATGAAACAGGCAACAATCCCTTCTATCTACGTTTCCCTTACGAACCATATTACAAAGGCCATCATTTGCGTCGTCAATACCCGCCAATCTCGCTATTACAGCTACAAGTTTTGTTAGACACCAATCGTATTGATCCCACACAACCTATCGACATCACAACCCTTTGTAATACAGGGCTACTAAATTTACAACCTGCTAGCATGGAATATGGTTTCCAATTGACCGACGAGGGTATAGATCGTTTCAAATCGAAAATATGTATTGAAGTGCAACATGCCAAAGAGTCGGTGATAGCAGCAATTGAAAAGAATGGTGGTGTCATACGCACAGCTTATTATGACCCCAGAAGTTTGCAGGTTTATATGCATGATTTAATTATACATAACTTTTTATACATCTTAATTCTAAATTTCTAAGGCTATGGTGAATCCACAGAAGTGGTTCGAGAAGGGCGCACCTATACCAAGACGCTTGTTGCCGCCACAAGATGCCGTCGCATACTATACCTCTGCTAAAAATCGTGGTTATCTCGCTGATCCTGAAGAGATTAGCAAAGAACGTTTAGTATTGGCACAAAAGTATGGTTATGAGCTACCACGCATTGAAGCGGACCCCGACTATGAAATGTTGATAAGCCAAAAGGATGCACGTCAAATATTCTATGGTTTAGAACCCGGTTGGGTAATAGGGCTACAAGACAAAGTTATAGTAAAAGCAAAAGATTCGACTGAAGAGCGCGCAAATACAACGGCGAAGGGAGAGGAAACAAGTTGAAACCATTCGCTTGTGTGGCTTGCAACAGAATCAACATTTGTTAAATGAAATAGTGTTTTGTTATAATAATAATAAACTAATAAATCTTTTGAAAATAACAAACTGAAATACTGTCGTTTTAAAATTTTTATTAACTTTTATTGATTTTTTATTATTGAAATTTTTTTTTTTGTTTTTTGTTAAACAAAATTAGTGTACCTAATTCGTTTGAGTAAATTTTAATTTAAAATACCAATCATAAATTAAATAGTGTTTTTTAAGTTATGTTTTATCTATGCTATAATACAGTAGTATTAGTGTTTGTTATGATTATTATATGCAAAATGCCTTTATATGAACACTTGATTGACGGATAAACTATCCATGAATGGCTTCACCACCGCGCTGGTAGCAAAGCAAAATATCAAACCGAATGTGATGGAAATGGGTAGAGCTGGCAGAGCTTTGCGCCAAATAGCCAATAATAAAAGCGTTAAGCAGAGACCAATCAATATTGCCACAAAACAAGCAATAGTCGTGATCCAATCGCCATAGCTCGATGCTTTACCAACCAGCACAGAGTAAAAAATGAAATCACCGAGACCCAGTTTGATGCCGCCTGAAATAAAAATAAAATGATAAACACTCACTGACGACTAAAAAAATATGTGTTTGTCTTCAAAAACCTACGTTCTTGTGCTTCGAATGTTGGCGTTGGTCTATTTGCTGTTGTAGTTGTTGTGCGATATTCCGTTGAACGATTAGCGTTTTGTCCATTGCTAGCTTGTACTTCAATTTGCCGACTCGACACACGTTCAGCATGTGTTTCTGCCCATTCTTGTGTAAATCCGGCTTCTATAATAAAATTAGTTATTTTGTAAAGAATTTTTTAATAATTTAAAAATATTTAGTAAAAATCGCGCTACAATTAAATGCAAAGAAAAATAGTGATAGTTTAAACTATTAAATTACCAATCATATATGAAATCTTCTACAAATGGCAAACCGAAATAAACAAAGAAATGTATTTTTGTAAGTGCAACCAAATGAAACTAAGAAACACCGCAAACCACTAAATATACGTTTTACTCCCAAAAAGCAGTAAAAAAAATTTTAAATAAATACCATTTCCGTTGCTTTTAAATATGACTAGTGGAATACCTTCGGCCGCCGACTGTGCTGCGTCGTCATTCGCCATATTATTGGCATTACCTGTGCGACGTGCCGGGCCAGCGGAGGATGAAGCATGTTCCTCAGTTTCCTGTGCGCCATTCTCAATGCTTGCAACATTCCTCTCATTGCTATCGACAGTCGCAACGCCCGCCACCGGATATATAACAGTGGCTAATGGAATTGAGAACAAAAAAATATATTTGATAGGTTAGGTTAGCATTAGTGTTTGTCTGTCCACGCAAATAGGCCTTTGCGAGGCCAATTGTGACATTTATACACTTTTAACTTACACGAATATATTAAAGCTGGAAATATTTGTTCATTGCGTTCTTGTGCCGTTTCTACGAGTATACGCAGTGGCCCTTTTGGTGAAAGTACAGCGACTAAATCTGAAATTTTAAATTTGTTATATTATAAACTGCTTTTATTGCTTTCAATACAAAACTTACCCCAAATAGATATGGACGCTAAAACTGCCCAAGCGGTCCAGTCCGGCAAATATTTAATGAATACCAATGCCATTAAAGCCGCCACATATATGAGATAACCCTGTTGTAAAAGTAAAGGACCTTGCCAATGTATGGCCAACATACCAGCGATACCAAAATTCCACAATATAAACAACGCTGTGGGATAATCCAAAGGTATATTATAAGCGCGTAATACCTCTCTACAAAAAAAAAAAACGAAAAAAAATAATTTTTTAAACACATATTTCGTTGTACAACGCTTTAGTAAAACTTACTCGAGATGCAAAAAACTAAAAATAAAGAGCAGCATAAACGAAGAGAGTATTAACCAGCCGTGTATAATTTTGTAGCAACGTTTCTTATACAAAACAATTAATAAAATTGTCATTAAAACAACAACTGTCATAAGAATCAAGGAATTCGCCAAAGCGTTCCACAATTTAACGCCAGGATCGTGTGATAATTCATGGAATGGTGTATATAAACTGCAATAAATAAATATATATATAGTAATGACAATAGGAAAGTATTTCGTTATACTTACAGATAAACATCAGTCTCTGAGTAGAAGCTTATGACATTTATTGTGATCACCACAAAAACCATACAAAGCGAGACCGGCACGAACAATTTAATTACATGTTGTGCGCCATATTTCAAGCCCTCTTCATCTAATTCCTCATCGTGTTCGCCGTTCGAGTTGCTCGCAGCGCCAGCATCTGCCGGTGCTCTGGGCCTGCTACTTTGTCTTGCCGGACGTACGACTACATCTAAGTGGGGCACAGCTAAGACAGCCTGCAAATTTATACATATATTAATATAGCAAATGTTATTATTCTTATTGTTGTATTCGATTTCAGATGTTTGTATTCTTGTTGTTGCATTCTCTTTCTTACCCCATCCCGTTGATCATTAGCTCCATAGTTGCTGCTATTTTGTCGCTTCCTTTGTTCCACGCCACCACTACCGTTCAAACGCGTGCTGCTGCTTGCGACGACGTGTCCGTCCATTAGTGGCGTGTGTTCACTCAAAAGCTCTGTGCGATCTGACGCCGTTTTGTATTAATATTGTTGCACTTTATTCACCTGCAATTGAGTACCACTTGTAATCTAACAAATGGCTAAATAATGCTAAACTAAGTTTTCCAAAACCCTATTTTGTGAATTACTATTTAAGCCAAAGCAAACGCCATTATTTTGTTTAATTATTTAATTTGGTGCACTTAGTTTATCATATTGATGCAATATTGCACTTATCAAAATTGTGAGTCAGTATAGAAAATTTGTAAACGAAGTAAAGAAAAGAGAAAAGCAGATTTAGCACAGGGTTGTATTTGTACAATAAATAAGCACTGTGGCATTTTCGTGGAATACAGGAATCGTTTTATTTAACAACAATTTTCTACTTTTAGGTATTTTTTCTATTAAATTTACTATCTTAATTTAATTATTATATTATCATAATTAAATTATATTATATTTATTTAATTATTATTTTATATATATTTTTTCATCCATACATAATAACTGAATTATTTAAAACGAAATTGACTTTTAACTTCATTATTTCATTTTTGTTAAAAAAATACCTTTTTTCTAAATCCAAATGCTATAGAAAGCTGTGCAACCCTGTTGTTGTTGTGCAATCAGCTGTTATCTGATTACAAATTTTGTCAGACGTAGGTTTACGAATTTTTTCGCTCTAGCAGATCAAAGTGTAAAACGCCAAAAGCAAACAAAGTTTTAAATTTCCTAAGTTTCAAGTATGACTGCAATTGCTGGTGGTCATGGTGAGCCAAACCCCAATGCAACATGGTTGGGTGCGCGTGGGATGTGGTTGGCCTATGGTTTGGGTGTGCTAACAGTTCACCTGATTCTATTATCGGTGCCATTTATTAGCATTCCAATGGCTTGGAGTATTACAAACCTACTACACAATGCGGTATGTATAATGCATAATATTAACTATCATTTCACTAACTAATTTTCATCATTTTTTTTATCACATTACAGGCACATTTGTACTTTTTGCACTTGATAAAGGGTGCACCCTGGTTAAGCATTGAAAATGACGGGGCACGTCGTTTAACACATTGGGAACAAATTGATGACGGCGAGCAATTTACAGCAACTCGCAGATTCCTTACAGCTGTTCCGATTGTATTGTGAGTCACTATTTAATAGATTTCTAACTAATTTCTAAAATTGTGTTTTACATAATTTTTATTCTAGATTTTTGTTAACCTGCATCTATACGAGGAATGATCCTGATCATTTTATTGCAAATTTCATTTCACTTGTGCTGGTTACCTTGCCCAAACTACCACAATTCCATGGTGTACGCCTTTTTAATATAAATAAATACTGAATTGTGATTTTTGAAATTTGTTTGAGAGATAGTTGATATTGAAAATAATTGTTTGTATGAAATTGTTTAGACTGAGAGTATAAAATCAATTCAAAATTAATATTAACAAATTAGTTTATACATATTTGGTATTAATTAATACCACATAGACATAATATGACGGGTGAACAGGTAAAGAATAAATATTAAATAAATTGTGAATATATTCTTATTCTAAATATATAACAAATGTGAATGCACTCAACTAGGATGGGTTTTTATTTAAATATTGGCTTTACTTAATAATTAAACAGAGAACGCAGTTGAGACAAATGTTAATTAAATATACCGTTTTTTTTTTCAATTACCACATATATCTAATTCAATTAAATATTTATAAAACATTTTTGTATAGAAATATGTCGCTTACACTTCTTATAAGTATATCTTATTCATATTCAATATTTTATAAGTTTTAGTTGTATTTATTAATAATTTAAACACAATTCTATAAATTTTTATAACAGATTAGTCAATCTGACCTTTTTTTAAGTTATTAGAAATAGCACTTCTCATAGAACAAACCATATATATCGATAGTTAGATTATTTGTTCATTAGTAAAAGTTGACATTAAACAAATAAGTATACAATTTGACATACATATCTTTTTTAATAAAAAATAGTAGATGTTATTTTTTTAGTATATATATTTATTATAATAACGGTCAAAGATTATGGATTTGATTTGCAATCGAAATTAAAAGTTCACATCTATCGATAAATGTAAGAAATTGATTAATGTTATTATCGTGTCTGACATCTCTAGTGCCAATATGAAATAGTCGATTGTCAACAAGAAATTTGCTACCAGGCTCAAACAAAATTATCTTCCATATTTGCCATCGTTGCAGCTTTTGTCGTCTTTTGTGGTCGGTGCACTCTACATTTATTGTATTCATTTGCCATTAATAAAGCTTCCAGCAAACAACTAATTATTTTGCAAAATTCAATTTTAGAAAATATTCAATTAACTCAATAGTTTTGTGCCTGCAAAGCAGTCGAAAAATAACCAAACTGTTGAATTTTCCACAAATATATTTGCAAACGACATCGTCTTCGTCGCATAGTGCGCGAATCAACAACATGCCAGTGAGTGGGAATTTTATATTTAAAGTGCATTAATAAACCATTAACTTTCTTTAAGGTACACGAATTTAGAGTGGAAATGACCTGTTCAGGTTGTGCAAACAGTGTAGAGCGGGTCCTGAACAAGCTGGGAGGTAAGTGTAAATCGGGGGTGAGAAAAAGGATAACAAGTGCCTTAGTTAATTGGACGCAAAACAATGCACATAAATATGTATGAGTTATATCTACACAGTGTATAAGCATTCCAGTACTAAAGTCATAAGTACATATGTATATATTTTTGCCATTGTATCCAGCCTAAGTGGACTACTTTTATGTGCCAATAAGTACATTTAACGCTATCTTTGTGTCAGCACAAATTAATTAATTGGGATTACAAATTGAGCATATCGCTTAGTTCTGTTGGAAATCTATTAATAAAAATAATACACACGTCTGTACAAACATTTGTAACCCACATGCAAAATATTATCAGGCATGACAACAAACTGTTTTTGCTATCTGTGCTATGCTTTGTCAGGGAATTATGAAAAAATGACAATACCTAATTGAGAATTATAAATGTGTAGATATAATAGTTTAAGTTATTTGCAGCAACAATTCAGCGATACAATTTAACTAATATACGTTCTTTTTACTTTGCACAGCGGAAAAAGTTGAGAAGATCACTATTGATCTCGATTCAAAGACGGTGTTGGTGACATCGAATTTAACATCCGATGAATTGCTGGAGACGATTAAGAAGACTGGCAAAGCGACACAATATGTTGGGGTAAAGGAATGAAATGAACTTTTTTGTAAGTTTCGTAAAATTGCCAAATTAAAATTGGAAGTTTAAAGGCGCATGTACAACAAAGAATTGATAATGATTGTGCTAAACGAAACGAGTATAAGCTGAAGCTGATGTAAATGGCCAATTACACATATATTTTAGACTTTTTAAATCGTTAAAAACGTACATAGAAATTAAATTTCAGGAAGTGTAGATAAATATCAAATATAAAATTCAAATTGTAATTTAAAAAATTAAGAAATAATATATACACTTAATAATAACATATAAAATATCAAATAATTATAAACTACGAAAAATTTAAAAACATTTTCTTGTTGTCAAAGCTCGTGTTTAATTAATGACTATACTAGCATAAATACACAAATTTTAAATATATTTACAAAAACAAAAAAATAAAAACAATTTACTGTCGTTTCGCAGACAAAAAAGTAGTGGAATTATTAAAAGATATTCGAACACTAATATTTACAAACATTTAAAACTAAATAAATATAAAGTTTTATTCAATAATAATTGCAAATTTTAAACATAATAAAGCAAGTGAAAACTTATTGAAACGAAAAGTTATAAAAGTCACAATTAATGAATGCGCATAAATTTGTAGTACGTTTGTGAACACGTTTGAATTGTGTAATTAAAACTTAAAGTACAATTTATTCAATTAGCTAGCAACTTGAAACTATATGCCAAATAAAAAATATATTAGTGTAATTGCTTATGATCCCAATCAATATATGACGAAATATGTATGCTTTTTGAAAGTGGCATTGCATTATAAATTTTCTGAAATGACATTTTCTATATATTTAACACGTTGTTCTAGCTCTCGCAATGTTGTCACAATTTCCGCCAACTGCGTCTGCAGTGCATTCGATTCTAGCTGCGAATAGTCTTCATTTGAAGTTTGCGTCGCAGCACATTGATATATCGCTGTGTTAAATACCTAAGATTATAAACACAACACAATAATTTTATTAAAAAATGCTTTATTGAAAATTTAAAAGGATTAATATTGTACGTGTTAAGGGTAATCCGGCGCGACATTTAAATTAAATAAATAAAATATGTAGTTATTAAAAAAAAATTAACAGAATTTTGCTTTTAGTGCGTATTGATAAAAAATAACAGCAGCAGCATTTCAAAGTAAAAAATAAAAAATACGAAAACTGAAATTAAAAATATTTGCTAGATGCTCCGCGCACTTCGTCGCCGTCGTCGTAGTCGTTGCAACTGTTTGTACGATTATTTGGCATATGTAGTAGAGAGGTGCTGCTGTTACTGGTGTAACTAATGCTATCAGCATTTGCGTCTGTTTCTAACATGTCTAAGGTTTCGTGTTGTTGTTGTTGTCGTAGTGATGTAGTAAAGCTGCTTACTGATTGCTGTTTTGCCGTTGTGTATTGACTATCAAGCACTTGGAAATTCTCATCGCGCAGCTTATATGCGACAGAATGACGTGGGTCAATTAAAATGGTGTCATCGCAAACTTTTGAATCTGTGTCCACCGCAGAGTTATGTGGTGCCACATGACTGCTATCAATGTTTTCTTTCTGGAATGAAGCTTGCTTGTCACGGAAACTATCGGCGTCAAATGTGTGTAAATTTGATTTCCAAACGAGCAACTGTTAAATATAAATATTTCTAAATAAAATATACATATATCAATTTCTCAAATTCTTACCTGACGATCTTCTCCTGCCGATGCGAAATGTTGTCCGTCCGGTGAAAATGCTACCGCACAAACCTTATCTGTATGACCTGTCAGCGTATATATGGGTCGTCCTTCTAGTAAGTCTAATAGTCGTATAGTGTCATCATCACCGCCAGTTAGCAAAAAGTTGCCATTAGGATGGAATGCCAAATCATTAACTGGCGCAGAATGTACTTGATATAATTGTATTAGTTCACCCTCGGCGATGTCAAATATTTTCACGCGATTACAACTTAATGCAACGGCTATTAAATTGCCATCTGGATGCCAGGCCACCTGGCGACCCATGCCACGTTCTTCGGTAAATGTACGCACACATTCACCTGATGTGACATCGAAAATTCTGAGCGATTTATCATCACCACAGGACGCTACCAATTGGCCATTAGGACTGAACTTGGCGGCACGCACCCAATTAGTGTGCCCGGTGAATGATGTTAAAAATTTACGCTGCGCGACTTTCCATAACTTCAGCGTTTTGTCATCGGAGGCAGTGATGAGCTACGCAAATTTGTATAAATTATTAAAACAAATGTATATACTTGTAGTACCCACCATGGTGCCACTCGGATCAAAGTCTACACTGCGCACCGCTTTACTATGTGCTAAAAATTCGCCAGAAACACCACGTATCTTTGGTTCCCAAATTTTCACTGTACGATCCTTACTAGCCGATGCAACCAAGTTCGATTTAGGCGACCAACACACACTGTAAACAGCGCCAGAGTGTGCGCTAAAGCGTATGCAACGTGCAGCTTGTTTTAAATCCCACAAAATTACAGAGAGATCCATGGAGCTGGTGGCCAAACGTTGGCCACAAGGACTAAAACGCACTTGTGTTATGCTGGAACAGTGCCCCGTAAAATGGCGTTCCAAGCAAGGCTCTGTGAATAATTCTTCATTTAACATTATGATAAACAATTCAGAAAGTATCACGCAGTTTAATAAAAGTTTGTTTGTAACTGAAAAAATATTAAATAAGTTAATAACAAAACGCGAACTCAAATTCCCACAATTTGACAATTTTAAATTTTTCAACAGCTACTCGCTATGAAACTTGACTCGCTACAGCGAGTGCTGTACGAACGAAAATTTTGCTTTGAATAAAATTCTTGAAAGCTGCTAATCACATACGAGAGTTTTGAAATTTATTATTTTATATTCTATAAATTGTTTTTATAAATTAAATAGTCTTTTGGCTTACAAAATATATTTTCAGTTAATTTTTAGAAATTTGTTTTCCATTTAGAAAAACTGTTTTGTTCAATTATTGTTATTTGATTTATCGATAAAAAATACAACACTGCTTTAAAGTAATTGTTGATGCTTTCACTGGAAATTAAAAATAGAAAATACTGTGAGTGCTTTTATTTTTATAAAGTGTAAATTTATTTAAATATTTTAGTGCTAAATAATAACAATTTTTCACTCCCAGAAGCGCTTTTCTATTATTGAAAGACAGTTTTTTGCACGTTGAATATATCAGGTGAGAATTTCATGAATATTAAACGTAATATTAAGTAGTTAAATATTAAGTATTTGTTTTAAAATAATATTAAAATTTGTCATTAAATGGATAATGTGGATGATTGGCTAACCTGTAATAAATAAATATTATTAAATTTATGCAATTTCATACCAAATGACATGTTATACATTGATAGCGACACGCGACGTATTTTTTTGTCCAACTTATCAATAATTTTCATCTCTTCATCAGATAATTCGAAATTTGTGACATCAAAATTGCTTTCAATACGACTTGGGGTCACTGATTTCGGAATGACTGCATTACCGCGTTGTATTTGATAACGTATACAAATTTGCGCCGGTGTGCGTCCAGTATTAAAAGCTATTGTCTTGATCTATAAGAATAATGCTCAGTTGTGTCATACTAGTGTTATATTAAATAAGAGATTAATTCCAATAATCTTACCAGATTATCATGCAATACATTTGGCTCATCTTTCTTTACCCAGGGTCTAGCTGGCGCACCCAATGGACTGTATGCAATGAGTACAATACCTTTTTTCTTCAAATATGCCATAAGACGTTTTTGGTTAAAATACGGGTGACATTCAACCTGATTGACAACCGGTTTTATTTTTGCAATTTTCCAAATACGCTCAATTTGATGCTTATTGAAATTAGCAAGTCCTATCGAACGCGTTAAACGCCGTGCCACCAGCTCCTCCATTGCTTTCCATGTCTCAACGTAATCTACACGGGTGCCAATCACACGCCCACACGCATCGTATGGTATCAGTTCGTCTCCAGCTCTGTACCCCATAGGCCAATGTATGAGGTAAAGATTCAGATATGACAAATTTAAATCACACAAAGATTGCCGGCAAGCACTCATTACTAAATGGGGATCGTGAAATGTGTTCCATAATTTACTGGTTATAAATAGTTCGTCGCTGAAAGAAAAAGTTGAAAATTTTTTTTTAAAAAAGTATTGCACAAATTATTAAAATAGTTGTTTAAATAGTACCGTTTAACAATGCATTTTTCAATTGATTTCTTTATTGCTTTACCAACTGCTTCTTCATTTTCGTAGGCATGTGCACAATCGATCATGCGGTAACCGACTTTTAAAGCGTGCTTCACTGCCTTTTCAACCTTAGCACTTGGCGACTATAAAAATTGTAATAATTTATGTGTAAAATATTAATGTTAAGAAGTTTTAGCATTTTCTCATTTCATCAAACAAATAACTCACCAGCCAAGTACCAAGTCCAAACATGGGCATTACATAGCCATCACGCAATTTAACAGTTGGAATATCGGTCTTTTTCGCTCTGCAGTCTTCCGGTAGTTCATTAACCCATTTTAAACGTGGCACAGCTCTTAAACATTTGCTTTTATCAGGTTTCTTTTCAACTTTTTTTTCGGCACATTCGCCTGATGGTGATTTCGAATTTGTATTTGTAACAACGGTAGTTCCCTCCAGTAATAAGTTTGTGAAACTTTTCTTTGTTGGCGATGACTTTATGGCATGTTCTGGTGCGCTGTTCTGAGCTGTTAACGTATCACTTATGCCACTAGCGGCGCCAAGCGTTTTCGAAATGTGTAATTTTTTTTGCTTTTTTTCGCCGACATTATCTTTGTTTGATGTGTTACTAAAATTAAATAAGTAAAGCCGCTGCTTGTCAAAATACCGTTATTTACTATTATAGCACTCACGCAAATCCGGGAAAATGGTATATGCGATATTCACCAGAATATTGCCGAAAAGGAATTTTACTTATTAATTTTAATAAATTTATGTTGAATATTTTCATGCTTAATTTAGAAAATTTTAGCCAGAAATTATTTGTTAGTTAATTTGTTGTGAATATTAACATTTTATTGTTGTTTTAATTTGAATTTTAAATAAGTACAAAAAAATTAATTTTGAATTTTCAAATTAGAAAAATTAATTTTTTTTCACTTATGTTTGACTTTTGTGTGCTTCTTCTTCCAGTTTTTCATTTTTATTTACGTTTTATTTTTGAAAATTTATCAGTTATATACGTTCCGTAAAGTAGTTGGTATATATTTTCGAAAACAGTGTGCTCAAATGCAATCATTTTCAAAAGGATGGTATGGATGTCCAGAGGCGCTATAAAAAATATATGATATTGATAAATATATTTTTTTTTAGGAATAACAAGTAAGGAAAGGCAAAGTTTGGGTATAACCGAACATTTTATAATAAAGTTCACTAGATTAAAATATCTAAGAGATTTGCCGATGTTTTTGGTAATAAATTACCCTTAAGCACTGCGTTCTTTATGTTCGATAGTCGGGGTCTTGAAAAGTTATAGTCCGACCTCGACAATTTTTCCACAAGTAGTGCCACAGATGATATATAGTATTTGTGTAAAGTTTTATTCCGTTATCTTCATTGGTTCCTTATGTATATATTATAAAGTGAAAGAATAAGATGGAACTCAAAATTCAGTTATATGGAAAGTAGGCGTAGTTGTGCACCGATTTCGCTCATTTTCCATCGGTGTCATTAGGGTGTTAAGGAAATATTAGCTGTCATCGAGTGGCTAACTGCTATACACAAGCCAATCGAACAATCTTTCCAAATTTCCATACAAACTGGCAGCACTGAAATCGAATTGCACAAATTTATTTTTTATTCAATAAATTCAATACAAAAATACTGACGATTTATCTTCGCAGGCCCTTTTCATTTTCAAATTTGTGTATAACAATTTTTATTATTTTAACAGTAATTTGTCCTTTGAGCCGTTCACAATAGTAAAATGGTTCTAAAATGTGTAAAACAAAACTTGGTAGCACTCAGCAAGCGACTATTGAAATTTTAATGAGGTATTCGCATACTCTCCAGCACGAATTCAACTAGATATCTTTGTTGTTGCTTTCACATGTAAAATTTTTGACAGGCGAGCAGCGCCCAAAGATAGCGAGCAGAGAAGTGACCAATCGATGGCAGCTATTATATACCGAATTTCATTGAAATCGTCGAGTAGTTTTTGAGATATCGTTTTTGATCCATAGATTTTATTAGAGGATCGCACTGCGACCTACGGTCTATTGTGCCCTCTTCTATTTATCACAGAATACCGTCCAGTTCTGTAGCTCTAAGAAAACTTAGTAACGCTGCAGGGCTGGTGGTCGTGATACTTAATCACGCAGTGACATTCCAGGAGTAGGTGCTCAGGGTTTTCCGCTTCCAAATCACAGAATCTGCACAGTTCCGTAGAGCAGATCCCGAGTTTGTTCAGATGACACCTTAGTCTGCAGTGGCCAGTGTAAAGTGCCACTAGTTGTCTCATTTTGTTTCGTAGCGAAGTCCCTGCAGTTGCAGCCAGTAGCGATTCCTACTTTCTTTCGCCTTCGAGTAGTCCATTTCTCAGAGCTTGCGGACCAACGGCAATGAAGTTCTGTGGCCCCACCGGCCTGGTAGCCGCGGCCCTTCTAGCTAGCTGGTCTGCGAGTTCGTTGCCTTGTATACCTCTGTGTCCCGGTACCCAGAACAGTGTTAGTTTGTTGTTGCTGCACACGCTATTGAGTTTTCCAATGCAGTCCAGGATCAACCCCGAGTTTATTTCGAAGGATGATTGTGCCTGGAGAGCTGCCTGGCTATCACTGATGATGGCAATTCGTTCGCCGTGATAGTTCCTGTCCGATATTATTTCAGAGCATTTGCTAATAGCATAGACCTCAGCCTGAAAGATACTGGGAAAGTATCCCATGGGCATCGACAGCTTAATACGTGGTCCCGTGAGCCCGGCACCTATTTTGATCCATAAGTAAGCGACGCCACGCCCATTTAAAAAAATCTAGGTTTGTAAGGGGACACTTAAGGGAAATGGCTCCAGAAGTTTGGTTTATATAGCTTTGGAAGTTTACGAAATATGTACAAAAAACTTTTCGCCATTTTGTGGACGTCCTACCATGGTCGCAAGGAACGTGTGTACCAAGTTTCTTCAAGATATCTTACTTTTTACTCAAGTTATCCGTTGCACGGACAGACGGACGGACATACAGACATCCTGATCAGCTCGTCTCGTCATACTGATCATAACCCTATTCTAACGCGTAACTTACAAACAACCGTTATGTGAATAAAACTATAATACTCTCTTAGCCACTTTGTTGCGAGTGTATAAAAATATCAGTTCTCATGCAATATTAGAGAAATTATATTTTATGTCAACTTACTAAGCAAGCGTGTTATTTCGGTAGTTGCAATTCATCAAGTCAAGCACTTCCATATCCTTCCGACACAGTTTGAAATTTTCAACCATTACATTTTGTATCATATGTTCCTTTTTTGTTGTTCTCGCCAATACAACATTGCCGCATTGCACTTGATAACGTATTAATATCTCGGCTGTGGTTTTATCATATTTTCTAGTCAAACATAAAATCTTTGGATTACACCTAAACGCTGTGATATTGCCATTTTTCCTTAGCGGTCCAGTTGGATTGCTAGCCATAAAGATTATGTTGTGCTTGCAGCATAGATCCATTAATTTCTTTTGTGTTAAATACGGATGACATTCCACCTGTAGGTTAGCCGGCGGTATGCGTGCCACTGCCAGTATGCGTTCGATTTGTTCGGCATTGAAATTGGCCAAACCAATGGAACGTACCAGACCAGCGTCGACCAGCGACTCCATTACGCGCCAAGTGTCCACATAATCGATATCCGAAAATATAATTCCACCTCTAGTATTGCGTGGATAATTCTCGAAGCCGTCTTGGAAACCCATTGGTGTGTGCATCACATAATTATCGAGATAATCAAGTTGCAATTCCTTTAATGTTGCTTCCAATGCGGCACGCACCCATTTCGGACCGTGTCGTGAATTCCAAAGCTTACTGGATATATAGAGGTTTTCTCTGAAAAATAAATAATATTTTGTCTATTATTAAAGCTCATAAATCGTATGCAAATACCCTGCACTACCTCTTTATGGTACCCTCAGCGATTTTCTCTTTGATTGCCAGTCCCACCTCCTGTTGATTGCAGAAGATTGGCGCACAGTCTATATGCCGTATACCAGCATCGATAGCATCCTTTACGCAGCGTGTAGTGATGTGTGCTTCAATCTGGAAAAAATCAAAAATCAAATGTCAATTGTTTCAGTCCCCAAAGTACATGTATTATTGTATTTCCACTTTCCGCATTGAGGTCCTGTGTTCCACCTAGGAACCTTGTGAAAAAAATATATATTTGTTTCCACTTACATCTTGCGTGCCGAGTCCTATTATGGGCACTTTAACGCCATTGTAGAATTTTACAGTTCGTGCCAGCGCGGTTTTAGCATCACGATCGTCCAGCAGACAGGTTTTTGCACAGGGCGCATACATTGCAAGTGCGCCTCGGACCTAGTTTTGAAGAGTTTTGTAGGCACTGTGACTGCTTGGATTTGGTGACGCCAGTTGTCGCTGTTTCAACGCTGCAAAGCGCTATTTTTTGCGCTTGCACGAAAATTTTGAAGTAGAGGATTTTGTTTGAATAATAGTTTGAGTGATTTTTTTTCAAATCTCATATTTGAAAAGTGTTTGTTTAGTGCATAAAATAAAATTAATGAAGTTGTAAAATATTTAATATTTGTTGCTTATAATGTAGTATTTATATTGTCCTTTGGACTTTCAACATTAAACATGATTTTAGAGCTACTAGTCGGGTCTAAGTAACCGGAAAGTGTCCGGTTTTATATCCAAACAATGACTATCAACCAACAGCATTCCTCTACAATTTCTGCGGAATACTTTTTGTCGTTATAGCAATAACACAACAAAATTTTAAAATTTGAAAAACATTTGAGAATTTGAATTCAAAAATTGCACTATACGGAAGCATTTACTTTTGTCTGGACATTGGACCGAACTATTTTTTGACTATGTAAAAAAAGAGTATTCTTCGATTTTCGAAGGTGGCCTTAATAAAGGAAATATTTGCATTCGAATTTCGACAAAGGTTTTTTGGATTGAATATACATTTTCCTCTTTATTCAATAGTGTATAAAACTTTTGGGCCAAGCTTACAATACGAAAAATACCGGATCCCTTATAATATCAGTCATATGAGCTAATTTTTTTAAGCTAAACAAATTTTTTGTAACACCCAGAAGGAAGCGTCGGAGGCCCTATAAAGTATATATATAAATGATCAGTATGTTGAACTGAGTCGATTTAGCCATGTCCGTCTGTCTGTATATATACGAACTAGTCCTTCAGTTTTTAAGATATCGTTTTGAAATTTTGCAGGTGTTATTTTCTCTTCACGAAGCTGCTCATTTGTCGGACCACTATATCATATAGCTGCGATACAAACCGAACGATCGGAATCAATTGCTTGTATGGAAAATTTTCGCATTTGACGTGGTATCTTCACGAAATTTGACATGGATTACTGCTTAAGGTAATAATATAATCTTCGAAGAAATTTTTCAGATCGGTTAACTATATAACCTTAATGTTTCTAGCAAACAACCCGGCTAAAAAGAATTGGTAAAATGTTTTCTTTTTTTTATTTACTTGTTCTTACGTCTTTAGATTTGCTTAAACACATAGTTACTAAAAGAAATGCACCTGTGAAGGGTATATTAGCTTCGGTACAGACGAAGTTAACGTTTTTTCTCGTTTTTTAATTATTTTGTCGAAGCCAAACATTTCGATTTTTGAGGCTAACTTTGAAAATCGCCCGGAAAACATTAGTTTGGTCCAATACTCTGTCCAGAAAAAAATATCTCCACAATAACTTACACCATTCTTATTTTTATACTCTCGCAACAAAAGTTCCTATTAGAGTATTATAGTTTTGTTCACATAACGATTGTTTGAATGTCATAAAACTAAACGAGTTAGATATAGGGTATAAAGAATCGCACTAGGAAGAAGCATATCTGGATGTATTTTTTTTTTTACCCCATTACATACCATCAAAATTGATATAACCGAATAATAAGCACGCCCAACTCCCATACAAAGGTTAGGTTGAAAATTACTAAAAGTGCGTTAACTCACTAACGAAAAACTTCATAAACACTAAATTTTACAGAAAAAATGGCTCGCTGCACTAATTTTTTTTTTTAATGGAAAATGGTCGTGGCGTTGTCCACCTTGGTCAAAAACCATACTCGGAAACTACTCGACCGATTTAACTTCCCCTAGCTCCCATACACCTAATTATAGGTTTTTCAAAAACATTATGGGTTTTATGCCGCATATATCGGTTAATATGTGAGATATCTTAGCAGAATTAAGTGAGCGTATAGTCTTGGATATACTGTAACTTGGTGGTGAAAATGTGTGAAATCTGTTCCGGAATTACCTCAGCCCTCATATACTATATATGCTGATTTTCGATATTTTATTTTTTATGCCTAATATATGGGTCAAATTGTGGTATTTAAAAAAATTACATCAATAAATTGCGCGAGTATAAAAAGTTCGTTTTCACCTGAACAGATGAAGCAACAACAAAAACAACAACAACCTCGCTTCTTGGATGCATTGACAGCAGAGAAACGATCGCTGTTTGAAGAATATGCGAAGGACGCCGACGTACCGTCCACAAGCAGTGGCAGGGTTGGTAATTCACTACCACTGACATCCCAGAGAGAGAAAAAGTGTGCTAGGGAAGGTCGAGCAGAATCGAACCCCACCAAAGAGAGCGCTAAGGTAGTTAACGGCGTACAGTCTGAGCGTAAAACGCCCATAACTGTGGCCCACAGAAGGAGAAGGCACCGCAAGGGCAACTACCCTCCCCTTCCTGAGGCAGGATGTCCGGGTGGCCCTGACGAAACTCGCAGGATTGGTATGAGTGGTGCTACAGTGAAGTGGTACCTAAGGCATCTCGAAGAAGGGAAAATCGCCCGAGGCAGCACAGGAGCTTGCTCTTGACAGAGTGAGAGTGGACAGCAAGATGTCTCCAACAACTGACTCACCCCGTGAGAGGCGTTCCTCTGAACCCAAACGGTATGGATCGGACAAATGGCTAATGCAAATCCCCTCACAGGACAAGGGCGGGCATGCTGTCCAGCAGCCATCGCAGGTAGTAGACAGCCAGCGCAGCTATGCTGATGCTCTAAGAAGCATACGCATAGCGTTACTGCCGCTGAACCACCCAGCGGAAGCCATGGAACCAAAAACGCTCATCGTCTTCCAAAACAGGATAATGAAACAGGTAGCTAAAGGAGGGAGGCACGCTCTTTCCTTCAATGGAGTCTACTTCCGATCAGGTAAGCTTCTGGTCGACTGAAGGGACGAAGAGACCGCCACCTGGCTTACGGAGACTGCTCCCAGGCTTGAAGGGTGGAATGGTCCAGTCCTCTGTGCAAAACGAGGAGATGAGATACCACTAATGCATAGCATAACGGTATTCCTTCCTAGAAGTGCTGAAGAGCCTCTGGAGTTCGCATTGCAGCTAATAAAGACACAGAATGAAGGGATTAATACCTCAGCTTGGCGATCAACAGTACCATCGAAGATTCCGGCATAAGACTATACATTGGCATTGAGGATGTGTCTTACAGAATTCTCCGGAAGGCGCCTTCCGCCTAAACTACAGGTTTAGCGCGATCCATATGAGTCCCTGGCGGCCTAAGCCCCAAAGTGATAAAGAGGGAAGCAGCCCTAAGGCTCAAGGTGAGACGAAACCAATCGCCACTACCGCCCCCGTGTGTCCAGGTAAGCAGACAACTACTGTCAGTAAGATGGACACACTTGAAGCGTTCCTTCGTGAGGCAGTAGAGGAAGCCCCCTCTACCCAAGAGTTGATGGCAGGACTGGACGAATTAGTCGCTAAGTATGGAGAAGTTAGCGACTCTGAAGACTTGCCCCTCCTGGAGCCCATCCTGTGGTGGACTCCCCCTTACAGATCGCTCAGGTGAATCTGTACCACGCTGTGGCAGCGTCAGCGGTTATCGTAAACAGGTTCACAACAGAAAATCTGAGCATCATCCTAGCCCTGGAACCTTGGGCTATAAACGGAGAAATCAATGGCCTCAGGACCATTAACAATCTAGGCTTGTATTGTCTTGAAGGAAGATATTGATTTCTTCTGCTTTTCAGAGCTCTTAACACAGGATCTGGTGGCTGTGCAGGTCAAGGACATAAAGGGATTTGAAGTGGTCCTAGCATCAACCTATTTTCCAGGCGAGAGCATCGTAGGCTGCATAAAGTTCTGGTCAGGGGAAAAAGCGACACCACGCTAGCAATAAAATTCCCTGACTGGTCATATACAACTAGTGCAGAAGACAGAACTAGGCCCGGTCTTATATAGACCCAACCACTCCTACTGGAATTTTGTGTTTGTGTTTCACCACGTGAAGTGGTCATTAGGGACCTTCAGAAAACTTAAGGCTACGAGAGCAGACGGTATCTTCCCGGCCCTACTAATAAAAGGTGGAGACTTGTTGCTTCACTGCCTAGTAGGAATGATGAGAGAACGTCTCACGTTTGCCTACATCCCTCTCCTGTGGAGGATTGCGAGAGTTATCTTTATCCCAAAGATAGGAAAGAAGTACTATCCAAATCTTTTAGGCCGATAAGTCTTACTTCCTTCTTGATGAAAAACATGGAGAAAATTATCGACAACGAGATCAGGACGAAGGTGCAAAAAATACACCCTCTGCATAATAGTCAGCACGCCTACAGGGAGGAGTCCTCTCCCCCCTGTTATGGAGCCTCATCGTGGATGACCTTCTTGTATTGCTAACAGAGAATGGTCAAAGAGTGCATTGATAGGCTCAATACTCTATCTTTGCAAAACAGTGTTCACCTAATCTGGGTGCCGGGACACAAAGTCCTCTCCCCCCTGTTATGGAGCCTCATCGTGGATGACCTTCTTGTATTGCTAACAGAGAATGGTCAAAGAGTGCATTGATAGGCTCAATACTCTATCTTTGCAAAACAGTGTTCACCTAATCTGGGTGCATTCGGCTGCCTCAACTAAGCTGCTTGGCCCAGAACCCTTTATAGCAGTGGGGCCACACACAATTAAGGAAGTGTTCCGGAACGAACTGAGGAAAGACAGGCAGAGGTATTGGCGGCAGGCTACGTGTCTACGCCAAGCAAAGTGTTTCATTGGAGGGTATAACACCTAAAGATTTAGGTGTGTAATAAATCTTCCCAGAAATAAACTAAGAGTCTTGGTGAAACTATACACAGACCACTGTAAGCTTAGGTACCACCTACACAACCTGGGCATGGTCTCATCAGAAACGTGTCGCTTCTGTGACTTGGAGGCAGAAACTCCCTTACACCTACTCTTAGATTGTGTAGCACTTCACAGAAGTGGGAGAAAATTATTGGGTCTCAGCAACCCAACTGCGGATCGCATCGACTCGCTCACTCCAAGCACCATTCTTGAATTTGTAAGAGTGCTGGGACTGATAAAGTTGTTGTAGACTTAGGGAGGGTACAAAAGACCACATCGTCGTAGTGCCTTCCTCTAAAATTTCTATTCTTCTATTCTATGTGTAGAAATTCGAATTTCATACCCCTTCTGCAAATTTAACAAAACACTTTGGTAGATTTCAAATACTATTACATAACAAATTTAAATTAAAAAAATAAAAAAAAATAAATTAAATAACCATAATAAATTCATATAAACCTTATAAATAATTCACAGCTACATAGGTTTTCAGTTTTTGCTGGCATTACCAGCCGAACTAATTTTGTTCATTTTCAAATGGATGATGTGGATGTCCTTTAGCACTACAAAGAATAATTTTTACTTATTAAATATGCGATAAACTATTTCACATTACTCACTTCTGCATTAGATTGTAGCGTCCATTAAAATTGAGACCGTTAATTTCGAACATCTCTGCATCAGTCAATTCGAAGTTGCATACATTTAGGTTATCAGCCATATGTTGACGTTTTGTAGACATGGTTATTATGACATTACCGCGCTGCACCTGATAGCGCAGCAACACCAGTGCCGGTGCCTTTTGATACTTTTGCGACAACTGCACAATTAACGGATGTTGCAGCAGCTTATGTGTGCCTGGCTTATCGTAGGGTGAGTGTGGTGAACCCAAAGGACTGTAAGCGGTTATTACAATGTTATATTTACTACAGAAATCCATCAATTTGCTTTGATTTAGATATGGATGGCATTCCACTTGCAAATTGGCGGGTTTTATACGCGCCACAGCCAGCACACGCTGCAGTTGTGCAATATTGAAATTGGACAAACCAATCGATCTGCAAAGACCTTTATCTACCAAGGCCTCCATGGCACACCAAGTGTCCACATAATCAATGTCGGTGTAAATGGTGTTGCCATCTTTGTCTTTGGGATAATTTTCCTCGCTATCAGCAAAACCAGTGGGCCAGTGTATGAGATAGTTATCGAAATAGTTGATTTTCAGCAAATTCAAAGCGTTCTCGCATGCCGCACACACTAATTCCGGAGCGTGTTTTGTGTTCCACAACTTGCCGGTGATAAATAGATCCTTGCTGTTAATAAGAAATTAAAAATTATATTATAGTATTTCTGAATAATGATTTCTGAAAATTTACCGCTCCACAACACCCTCTTTGATTTTCTCCTCAATTGCCAGGCCAACCTCCTTTTGATTGCCATAACTGTCGGCGCAGTCAATGTGCCGGTAGCCAACATCGATAGCCTCCTTCACCAAACGTGTCACATCGTTCGCTGGCATCTAAGCATACACATAAACAAAAAATTGAAAATGTAAAAATGTAAAACAAAAACAAATGACATTGACATTGAAAATTTCTGTGAAGCTTTTTCCTTGCAAATGCAACTGCAATTCAATGTCATATTCTTACCTATATACATACATACATAGACACGTGCATATTTGCAACAACACCCACACACACACACTGTTGTGAAATGATTTTAATGTTTTTTAACAGTTTTATCCTTTTCTTTAGATTTTTTATATCTTTTTATTATACTCTCGAAACTAAGCGAGTGCAATAGTTTTGTTTTATATAATTTTTATTTACTACAATTGTCACTTACGCGCCAAGTGCCAAATCCAATAATAGGCATTTCGACGTCATTATTTAACTTTGTTGTTGGCGTCAACATTTTGCGAGATTCGCTTTTCGATTTTTCACTTAAAAATAGCAAATTCGTTTCTTTTGCTAGGAAACGTCCGTACGGCGCTCTTTGCTTGACTATATTCCTACAAAAAGTTGCAAAACAGCTTAAAGCAAAATCAAAATGTGTTTTCTGAAGCTTTTTATTGCTGATGAACATCACTAAAATGCACGGCAGCTTTTCAATTTAAAAATTTTTCAACGATGGAGTAAAGCTTTATTTCTATTTGATTTGAAGTGTGGAAGATTAATGTTGTTTTTGTTTGTTTTTTTTTATTAATGATATATATTTGCAGAAATAAATTTAAAAAATTAGTTTTTAATAATATTTTGCGCTTATTTTTAATATTTATTTATTTACACATTTTAAACATATTCATAAATTTAAATTCTTTTAAATTTCCTGTCAAGTGAGTTACTAGCGGATGTGCCATACTGTTAGCCTAAAAATATGCTACGTGAAAACGTTAAACTAGATATTTGTATTTAGAGTTTATATATTATACATTGAAGTATCAATCAGGGGAAAATTCTCACATATACTCTCGGACCTTATTCAAACAAGGCTAAATGAGATAAATCGTTGGGCAAAATCATGTGGATTAAACCTAAATGCAACTAAAACTGAATTAGTGATGTTTACAAGGAAACACAAGATTCCAGAGTTCACACCAACTTCAATAAACGGCACCTCGCTACCAATAAATGAAAAGGCAAGCTACCTGGGACTAATTTTAGACAAGAAGCTGTTATGAAAACCAAACTTGGAGGCCAGGGTAAAGAAGGCAGCTTTGGCACTATACACTTGCAAAAGAATGGTTGGACCAAAATGGGGACTCCCCGCGTATCACATTGGTTCTACACAGCTGTAGTTAGACCGATTATGACATATGGGATACTGGTCTGGTGGCTAATAATTGACAAGAAGTACGTAGTAAAGCGTATGGTAAGTTTACAAAGAGCGGCATGTATATGTATCAGTGGAGCTCTCAGAACAACGCCGATGCGATTCTGTATTTACTGCCTATAGATCTATTCTGCAAACAACAGGCGGCGAAATCGGCACTAAGGCTGAGGGAATCGTCGCTACTGCAAAACTGCATTAGGGGACATTCCAGTATACTCGGCAAGTTCCCATTTCTACCGAATAGTACGGACTTTCGAAATCCTATAGATATGAATCTAAACTCGGACCTACACATATCCTTCCCCTCTAGAGAGGAGTGAGATGTGGGAAAAGTGGACAAAGATTCAGAGATAAGTATCTATACAGACGGTTCAAAACTGGACAAACGAGTAGGAGGCGGGGTATTTTCAGAGAAACTGGATACGAGAATCGCTTTCCGATTACCGGATCACTGCAGTGTTTTCCAAGCAGAGATCTCTGCAATTAAAGAAAGCCTTCTCGTTTTGTCAAAAAGAGTGCTAACGACTAAGCACATATTCATATTTTCGGATAGTCAAGCGGCTTTAAAATCACTAAAGTCGCATAGAATATCATCGAAGATAGTGAAAGAGTGTTTGGATTTACTAATAGCAATGACATCATATTTCACGATACACCTGTAATGGGTCCCGGGACATAGTGACATTCCTGGAAACTGTATAGCAGATGAATTAGCCAGATTGGACACAACATTGCAGTTAGATGCTAATAAAGAGGTAATTTATATATCTCTGGCAACGTGCAGATACCTAATAGATAAACATGCTGTTGATATGGCTGAATCACAATGGAAACAATTAATGACTTGTTCCGTAAGTAGACAAACATGGCCTGAATGGAGTAAGAGCCGCACTTGTCGTTTACTGAAATTTAATAGGAATGACACAAGAACCCTTGTAGGGGTGTTAACGGGACACTGTCTGATTGGTAGACACGCCAGCAGGCTGGGGTTACCTAGTAACGATTACTGCAGAAGCTACCAGGAAGAAGAAGAGGAAGAAACGATTACACACCTTCTATGTGGATGTAAGGCTCTGTATAGGAAAAGAATTACAACTATTGGACGCGGTTTTCTCGAGGATGTGGGTGAAGTTGCTCATATCAAATTATGTGAACTTTTTCACTTTATTAAGACCACAGGGTGATTCAAAGATGACTCTATAGTGGAGGGATCACAGTCCCAGTTGTGGTGTCACAATGGGCCTCCAAAAGGACTAGGTACGTCGTTTTGACAACCACATAACCTACCTACTAAAACTAATACAGTTGAACTTCTCTAACTCGTATCACCATAACCCAAAATAAACTTAGAGTTAGAGAGACTACGAGTTATGGAAGGAAATTTGTATGAAATTTGACTAATATAACGAATAACTCAATTATGGAGAACTTCGACATTTCGAAATTTAAGTACAATAATTTTAGTAATATTAAAATCAAATACAATAAAATTAAACTAAATGAATAACCCAAAATTATTATAATTTTTTTTTATTAAAAAAATATTTTATACAATTTCACAACACTGTGCAACTGTCAAATTAAATTCTTTTTTTTTTTCTTTCGTATAAAAAATATTTTTCAATTTTGGTTGAAAATTTTTAGTACAAAATTGCATGTTTCAAAAAAATTAACCGTAACGTGCGAATGGCAGCTCTACGCTTGTAATATTTTGCAGATTATACACGTATGTATATTGATAACTATACACAGCTGTCAGTAAAATGTCAAAATAGATTTGCAGAAATTGTAATAAAGCGTTGGCAACATTGCGGATGTGCCTGCGCTGTTGTTGGGAAGTTTTCGAGCCATTGCTGTTGTCGTAAGAGGAAGTATTTGGGTGCTGAAGCAGGAAAAACTAATCAGAATTGGTAAAAATAATATTACGTTATAGCATTGCATAAAACTGAAAAATAAATTATATTAAAAAGCCATAAAACATATATAAGTTGTTAGCATAGTGATAGATAACGTGCACTTGTTTGTGTTTAATTTGGAGCGCTTCCCACCGCCCCCAAAGTAAAATCAATAACCTGTACATTTAACCACTGTTTATATTAGTTTACTATAACACACTAATTTTACATATTTTATTCATTTTTGTCTAATTGCAGTTTGTACGTGTCAACAATAAACATTGAAAACGCGCCAACAAAACAATTTACTTTAGTAAAACAGCGGTAGGTCAGGCATACATATACAATAACAAATTGTAAATTAATTACATATAAACTATTATAGTTGCAGACACATCGCTCCTAAAGGATCTACACACTACTCGTCCTTTATACGCGTTGAGCTTGCTTATTGTTTTGCACAATTTCTCTGTGCAGTAAACTTAATTGAATTGAATTGTACCTGAATGCATGCACATACAAACATATACATTTCGTATACATAACGCTTAACGTCAAGTAGTGCAGTTGTGCGTGTGTATGTGACTACAACAAACAATATCAAATTTAAACAATTGATTTGTGTTAAAAGCAAACGCGCAACACACGTGTACACATAACATTGAGTTGTACAATCGAGAACGACGACAACAGCGTGTGGCTGGAAAACGTTTGTTATTGTTAGTGTCAGGATATTTGCTAACCACACTTTTACTCGTCTCAACTGTTAGTTGGCTATTATTGTGGTTAACAAAAAGCAACAGCATGTCGATTGCACCAGTGATAATTGAGGCAACCGCCAAACATACGTCAACCGTAAGTTGATTGCATAGTTATTGATATGCTTTTACATATATATGTATGTATTTATATACGTTGTATTATCTAACTTTTTTTCCAATGTGACTAAACGTTTCGCACTTTACAGCTCATCTTCATGCACGGCTTAGGTGATACCGGGTATGTACATAACACAATTTTACTAAGAAAATTTATTTTTTATTTTTTTGTATGTGTGTAGTTGTGTATCAGTGTATTAATTAAATATCTTTTGTATGCACTGTTGATAGTTGTTATGTAAACAGTGAGAACCTACTATTATTTATTGTTCAGTAATATTTTATTTGGCGTAAAGGTTAGTGTTGTGATTTTGTGTGCATAAAAAAATGTTTATAGTGTTTTGTTACGTGGATCGCATACTTACGTTATATTTGAAAGTGAGTGACAAGTTGATATTGATATTGATTAATAAATAGCTTATATAGTGATCTTATCAGCGCGATTTTATTAAATCAAAGTTCATTCTCTTTATTTAAGGCTATACAGAGCACATTGCATTAATAATTGAATGAGTAATCGGTGAATACATGCTTACAGTGCATTTTATGATGGTATTAATTTTTTTTTTAATTTTTTATTAAAATTTTCTTTATTAATTTAAAAAAAAATTGTTTGTTTAAATGTTTTTTTTTATATTATTTTTTGTTTTATTAATTTTTTTAATAAATATTCATTTAGATTTGTTTTGACTTGCCAGAACACTTCACATAATATAAATGTAAACATATGTATGTATATTTATTAATTTTATACGTATGTAGCTAACAATAAGTGAATTACGCATATGCATGCAAGTGATGCATGTGCACGCACTGCTAATTTGATTCAATTTGTGTTAAATTTAATTTTCTTACATTTTTATTATTCTTGCTTTTGTTTTCCCTGCAGCCATGGATGGAGTTCAGCGTTGGCGACGGTACGTCCGCCCAGCATGAAAGTAATCTGTCCAACAGCACCCACAATGCCGGTTTCATTGAATGCTGGCTTTCGTATGCCTTCATGGTTTGACTTGCGTACGCTCGACATATCGGGCCCCGAAGATGAGGAGGGCATCAAGAGTGCTGCTCAAAATATTAAAAGTATGATTGATGATGAGGTCACCAAAGGTATAGCATCGAATCGTATTGTGCTCGGTGGTTTCTCACAGGGTGGTGCATTGGCATTGTACACAGCGCTGACATACAATCAACCGCTGGCTGGTGTTGTAGCGTTATCCTGTTGGTTGCCATTGCACAAGCAATTCCCGGGCATAAAAACCAACTCCGATGATATACCGGTGAGTAGTGGCGGAATTAAATTTGTTGATGTTTTAATTTAAATAATTTTTTTGAATTACATTTTTTTTTTTTTCATTTATCCAGGTTTTCCAGGCGCATGGTGACTTCGATCCAGTTGTACCATACAAGTTTGGTCAATTAAGCGCTAGTTTATTAAAGACATTTATGAAGAAAGTTACATTTAAGACATACAATGGGCTATCACATTCCTCATCGGATGATGAAATGGACGATGTGCGGGTAAGGCATACTTAAATTTATACAATTTTACAAAGAAAATTATGCTCTCAACATTTTGTTTTTGTTTTTCTCCTCCACTTACAGGATGTACTGGCCTCTTGGGTAAATTAAATTTGCAAAAATAATAATAAACAATACAATACACTAGTAAACAAAATGAACATACAATTAGTGTGCATAGTTAAGCGCGTACGTATTACTCATAAACATAAAATCTATATATTTTTAGCGCTAATAACGAAAGACAAGCAAAACAAGAAATAATAAATCTGGCTAAAATATTATAAGCATAGACTTATATAAATATGAAATAATAAAACGTTGTTTAGCCGCCAGTTTTAGTGGAAAATTATAACGCATGTGACACTTTTGCCAAAATTTCAAGAAAAAAAATTCAAAATGAAAAAAGTTTACGCAAAGCAATTTCGAAATACTCTGTTAAGCACCTAATAATTTTTGATTTCAATTGCAATATTTGAGTTACTTTAATTACAACGAAAGTACACTATTTAATGAAACGCAACTACACATAAATTAATGAATTGTTTAAAAAAAGTAAAATATATTAAGTTCCTTTTTTGATTGTAAATGAAATTACGAATTGAACATTAATATATTATTCTTTTTGTCTGTCAATAAAGATTTTAACACTTAAAGCAAAATATATAAATTGAGATTGATTGAGAAATTAAAATTCAAAAAACAAAAAAAAAACACAAAAAATTCTGTTTTGATCTGATTGTTATTTAAGAAATATTGTTAGGTATTTTTTTAGTTGAGTATTTATTATTTTTGACATAAAATATGTGATGCCACTGTTGTAGACTTACAAAATTGAAACTATTTCACTTAAATATTTTTAGTTACTTTTTTTGTTTGCCGTAGAAGACATTTTCTAAAGCAGTAAACGCTGAGTTGAACAACGTTGATTGTTTTTAAAATCGTATTCATCTCGATTGTGTAAAACTTAGTGTCGTGTGAAATTTTCAGTTTTTAGTTTTAGTTTAGAAAACGTGAAAGTGAACTGTGAACATAAATTTTATAACCTCAAAACAAAAAAAGCAGTTGAAAGTCTGTCCGCAAACGCTTGTTTGATTGCTAAAGAAGGAGTAATAACTCCTTAACACTTATTTTCTAGGAAACTACTTATTTTTATCTCTTAAAGCGATTTTACAGTCTCCTTACGTGAGCAGTTTTCTTTAAATTTGTTTTGTTATTTATTATTTTTGTAGAGTAGTCCATTAGAGTTGTCTTTAAAGTTACATTAATTTCAGATTCTTGCAGACGAAAACTTTCAAATGGTCTTCGAATATTAAGAAAATTCCGTTTAAAACTATTTCAGATTGGTTTCATACATTCCCCAGTCCCCTTAGTGTCTAATTATGCATTTATTGTTTGTAGGGTTCATACAAAATATGCCAAAATAAAGTTAATTAATTATTCAAAAAGTATTTCATTTCAAAATAAATTTGAAAATAAAAAAATATTTTTATGAAATTGAAAAAAAAAAAACAGATTTTCGAACAAAATATGCCAAAATAAAGTTAATTAATTATTTGTTTGCAAAAAAAAATTTATTTTTTTGAAATTTAAAAAACTGAATTTTTAAAAAAAATATGCCAAAATTATTATATTCACTTTATTATTTGATAACTGACACGAATTATTTAATTTTAAAATTAATTTGAAAATAAAAAATATTCTTCTGAAATTAAAAAACAAATAAATTTTCGAACAGTAAGCATTACACTGATTTTCAAAATAAAACATTTAACTGAAATTAAAAAAAAATCGCAGCATTTTTAATTCAATGATTATACTTAAGGTTAATTTCATTTCATTTGTGACACCTACCAATTGTAATATAACTGACATTGTGTATAAAATTAACGTTACTTTACAATTTACATTTAATTTTAAAGCCTCAAGCTGTTTTTTATGTTTCTATAAGTTCATTTTCATTTTTTAATTAAAATAATATTTTCGTACATAGTTCTACTTAATGTTGTCGCATTAGTTTCGTTTATTGTTCTTCATTTTGAGTACATCACTTGTATCTTCATGTGTATTTGCAGAGTGGTGACAGTAGAAAAAGTGAAACTTCAACGCTGGATGTTAGCGGCAGTGCCACAGCTCAATGCTGTCTAATATCATAGTAGCAAATCTGTGATTTACTTTGATTGAAGTATGTGATGTTGATGATAATGATGATGATGATGATGATGTTGAAGTATGAGGCACAAACAAAACACATTTTTATTAATGCAACAAAAAAGGCAACTCTCGTAACTCATGAACATGAAACTAATAACTAAAAAAGTTTAAAACTAATGAAGTGAAAACTGAAATTTAAGTATACAAACAACAAAGCAGCAACTCAAACAACTCAAAACTAATATTATATATTTTTTTCGCAAGTAGTTTATGCAAAGCAATGAATTCAAAACAATTCAAAATTCGGCGTGTATCTTTACTAGCACGCATTAGTATAAACTTAAAAAAAAAATATTTAGAAATTTTTGCACAATTTTACATTTGGCGCAACACATTTTATTTCATTGTTTTTCACTAGGCGTAAACAAATGTAGAGGATAATTTCACTGCTGTTGTTAGTTGTTAAAAACAAGAAACTTATACCTTTAACGTATAACGTAGCGTGACTGAACTATATTATTATATATTATATAATTACTATTAAAAGTAGCTAATTGTGAAGTGAGCAAAGAAGCAGAGAAAACTAAGCATAATGCAACAATGAAGAATACAAAATTAATAAAATACAAAAATGCAATATATTAAATACCACAAATCCATACTAAAATCTATCAATTCATACAATCAAACATCCAAATTGAGCTTAAAGCTAGCGAAACGGTAGTGACGACTTCTTGGATTGCGCATCAGGCACATTGGTTGGCGTACATTACACTGCGCACATAATGTGAGCAATTGTTTCAAACCGGCCGGCGTTACGTAGCCCACCGCGCAGACTGTAGCCTCGGTATAACTGAAATGCGCTGTGGTGGCATAGCCGAAAACTTCACGTTGGCATTGCTTGCGCACCGTATAGAGTGTAGAGAGATCCTCCGGCAACCACAATTTGCACATGCGCTCTAGCTGCGCTGCCACGAGTGTGGCTGTGTTGGCGGGTCTGATGTGTACGCGCGTAGTGCTTGTCTCCTGAGTGTGTATATAAAAACATTAAATAACAAATTTAAATAAATAGAATATATAAATTCAACCTGCAGTTTACGCTTTTCACGCATACGTCGCGCGCGTAAACGTTTCAATAGCTTCTTATGCGTTTTACGCAGCTGCTTGCGTTCACGTTCGACCAAATCCGGCAGCGGCGGTTCAGTGAAGATGGGTTCATGATTTGTTTTCTTAATCTGTTTGAGATTGCGCTTGAAATCGCCGCGTGTAGGCAGGCAAATCAACGAGTAGTCTTCTAAATTGCCACGCGTTTTCATGCGAAAGTGCAACTGTATTAAGCAATTATCGGGCATTTCATTGGGAAATGTCTTGCACTTTCCTTGTATATGCAGCAGTAGTTGTTGTAGCAGCGTGCGATCGCGAAGTATGTGAAAATTGTGGGATACAGCGCTACTCTGTGCTGCTTCATTGGTGCGCCAATCACGTATTAGTTCGGCAAATGGCGCGCGAAAGGGACTAACTATTGCCAATTTCTGATAGTTTTGACGTCTATTTGGCGGTTTGCGAAAATATTTGGCGCGCAATTCTTGATGACGTGTATTAGCCAGCACGCGACCTATATTAAATGAATATAAAAAAACAATATATTAAATGAATATAAAAAAAAAAAAAACAAAAAATAAATACAAAAGTCGCACATACCAGCAATTGTGTCGGGCAAGTACTCCTCTGTGCCCAGCTCGCGTGCTATTGATTCGAATTCACGTAAACCACCGGGTTTAGCGCCCCACATAATAAGCGATAACCAAATAGGCATACCATAACCAGCGGGCGCTATCACATCCCAACCACAACCGTAACCCAGACGTTTATATTGTGGCCGCTGTGAACCGGGGCGTTGTATCAGTATGACAGGCACTGCTTGCATCTCCTCTTCGAATTGACAGCGCACACCTGGCACTACAGCATGTTTGGCGCGCAATTTGCTATACTCACTGGGTGTTATCATGCTTTTACACAGGCCATCGCGTATTTTAGTATTCCATAGCACACTTTGCGCCAACTTATCAGGCATTTTGAGCAGAAAATCTGTGTTGCTAGCGCTTAAAGGTTCGTGTGGTTGTGCTTTCGTACGTTTCTTTGGGCGATTCAAGCGTGGATCTTCAATGTTTAGCGCTAGTATCATGTTGGAGAGTAGTTCACCAGGTGAACCCACATCACTACAGTTCTGCCAAAATTCCAATTGGTTTTCGTGGAAGCTTTTAAAAATTGGATTTTGTGCAAATAAAGTATGTAGCCAGGTGGTTGGAGTGTCCTCGTTCAACTGTTTCGGCTTGAATGTGTGTAGCAGCACACTTTGTGCGAGATGACCCGTGAGCCGGAAGCGATTCATTGTATCCTTCAATTCGTTAATTTCAACGCCGGTTTTGGAATTACCATATCTTTTTATATGCTCAAAGGCTAAAGTTTTCGTCATGAATTGTAAGCGACGCAATTCTTTAGGTTTTAATTCTTTGGTTGCTGTAAATATACAAGATAATAACATTAACAATTAAAATATAAAACAAAATTACAATAACATTACATTTATTATCTGCTGACAACTCGCTACTACATTGACTGGTTGTTTCATCCGTTTCTATAGGCACTTTAATGCTATTTAAAGCGCTTACTTCGAATACTTTGATTAGTTCCTCCAATACCGCTAGATATGCGCTTGGATGTACCCAAAGCCATAAGGTACGTAGAATTTGCTCCTCATCTGTAGTCTCATCACAATTTACTGGTTGCCACATGAATGAAAAGCGTCCCAGCGCATTTTCCGGATATTTGCCATCTCTAAATAAGTCGATGCTGCCTTCTCTACGTCCAGTGAGATATGTTTTGGCAGCAATACTAAAACCACAACGCGTGCTGCTTAATCTGGCAAAACCTACACGCAAATCTGCCAATTTTCCCTTCACTTCTATGCAAGCATAAAACGACATATCCTGCAATAAACAATGTTCCGCTGAGGCGCGGTAACATGACCTGTATGTTTTATCACAGCTCGACTGCGGTAACTTGTAGCCCCAACGTTCGACCATGTGAAAGCGTTTCGCATGCCATATATGTGTTTCTAGCCAAATATTCTTGCGCTGACGTCTCAAGTAATCGCGTAATAGATTACCTGGCCGGCGTCGAAATTTACGCGAAGGACGCTTTGTTTGCTGCGGTTTACCCGCTTTGGCCATTTGCGAACGATGTGCGGCGCGATATTTGCGTGGCAAACGCTTAGGGTGGTGCGACATGGCGCGTCGACGCATGTGTTTGGGCAAAGTTTGGAAGACCAATTTGCGGCTGACTGGATTGCGCACTTCATCAATAAGTTGACGCATTTCCTGCACAACATTGGCGGCATAGCGAAATGTTTGTACATGCGTGGGCAAACTCACTGAACCACCCAGTTTAGAATCGTATTCCAGCTTGTTGGAAGCCATTATATTTTAACTTTTAACACACAATTCTATAATTATTCAAAAAGCAAACATTACGCGCTAAAATCAAAACAAACAACATGTGTTTGGTTGGCAAAAACTACGCTACACGTGAAGGAATAACATAGTTGCATGTTGCTATAAACATTAGCAGTTGAGTGCAGGGTGTTTCAGATATAGGTAAAACAAATTTCTGTGTTGATGGGTTTCTGTGTATTGCGTGTTGTTAAAAGTTTTTATATTAAATTTCAAAATATTTATTTTAAACAACTATGCTACAAAGATAATGCATAATTATTTTTATATATATTTTTAATTCTTCATATAAACATTTTAAATAGCACTGTATTAATTATAGTTTGTGCTTTGTATTTAATTTCCTTACGTTTCCTTCCAGCAACGTTTGACAGTTCTCGTCGCGCTTAAATATTTCCGCTTGCGCTAGTGCAACGTAATTTCTTTTGGTGAATATTTAATAAATCTGTGCATTAAAACTATCCACAATGTTTTATTATATTATTTTGTTTGTATATAATGAGCAGTCATTGCTTATTTTGAAAATAATTTGTGTGTCCCTTCAAATATGAAGCTATTAATTCAACATAGAAAGCATCGTGCCTCCGCCGGCAGCTGCAATTGTAAGTACACATAACTTGTTATTTGTTTTATTATAACTTCTTGCAAGATTTTATAGAATAGTTATGCGGAAGATCCTACTATTTGGTGAAATGCGCTTCGGCGGATGCATATATGCAAAAATACCATATAAAATATCAATCAGTAGCAATCATTGATTTCTATGTGATTTTGAGTTAGCTTATAAAGAATGAGAGTTTGCAATTTGAGGTTTCGAAGTGCACGTTATGAATCCACTAGGCTTGAGTTTGTTGCCAGCCAGCACGACTATGCCTCTTCTATTTTTCTATTCCAAGAGTGTTTCTGTCAAGACAGAAATCCTAACAGAATTCGTTAGCTGGTCAAAGTGACTCAAAACTAAAATGCAACTAGTTTTTACAGATCATGCGCACACCATAACAACAGACGTGACTTGGTTAAGAAATGAAAAAACTACACGAGACATTTACTAATAAACATTTACATAAAAACAGTACTGATTAGAAATTTCATTATATTAAACATTTTTAAAATGTTTCAAATCATTTCTATAACTTCAAATAATCGTTTCAACGTCCTTGATTGATTGTGTGCAAAAAATTGTTATCAACACCTAATCATTTATTAAGGGATTTAGGGTCAGTAAAAGCTATTGCTGTAACTAAAGTTAATTATCATTTGAAAACTTAGTTGTTTATAGAGATTGAAAGACAATTGTGTATTTATAATCACACAGTTTACTTGTATGACAGATAAGATTAAAAATTAATGTAATCAGTGTGTAAGCTAGTTGGATGGGAATAATGTCATTTATAGAATGTGTGTATGTACGTGAATTATTTCAATGTCTAATTACAATTTTAAATTACTTGTCTAACTCACAATTTTACCCACTAGACCTCCCCATTCGATTCAATTTATGTGAAATTTTTTAGGTTTTTTTATTTTATTTTGTACAATTTTATATATTTTTTCATACTATTACTAACATAATTCATCATCATTATATATATTTTTTCTTATTTTTTTGCAACTACAACTATAAAATATTATTTAGATTAGTCTAACATTCCCCATTATACTACATTTGACTAATATTATTATTTCAATTGACTTCTAGAGAATAGGTACATATTTCAAAAAATGTTTCCTTGACACCAGGTCGTATACGTAATTAACATGAAAAGTAAAATGAAGTTTTATTTTTTCATGGCATATTCTACATAAATAGAATGAGTACTTTCATCAACACTCGAAGGATCACAAATATTTTCCATAACGAAAATAGTGAAAAAGAAAAACACAAATATTTTTACTGGCTTTTGTAAAAAATTGCATTGTGACTGCGCTAAGCTTTGATAACCTTTGACCTGTTGTACGCTCATACACATTGCTATAAATATGAAACACAATGTTAAGTAAATATGCTAAGAAAAGAAAGTGTTAGGCCGGGAATGCCTTGTACGTGCAATGTTCAGCAATGGAAATGGAAAGAGAAAAACAACAATGGATTGTATGTAGTTATTTGATAGTCAGAAGAACTGAACTAAGACAGTCTGCGGCTTAATTGTCACTTATACGGAGCTATTTGAATTACTAGAGCTACTATAATGATTGTGATTTCCTTATATTAGTTAAATTTATAACTTCTAGTTGTCTATAATTAAAGCCATGTCAACAAACTAACCTAAAAATATCGGCAGACGATAAGGAATGCATAAGTTCATATAAACAATAATTTTGGTTTATTAAAAATTACAAAATAATATTATAACTTAAAGATGAAAAGAATAGATCGCTTTGAAAGTAAAATTAAAATAAGAACAAAAAAAAAAACAAAAACAAATTAAATGAAAATAAATTACTTTGAGTTTGCCGGTAATTACGGAAATTTTCGCATGCATACCTTTCTTTGGCGTCTTTACGCATAGTTGTTGTTGCTGTTTTTCCTTTTTTTACGATTTCATTTTCTGCCTTTGTATACGCGGCATACCCAATTTTCGCTTATTTGTTTATTTGAGATACAATACAACACATACATACAGACATACACATCCAATTATTATTTTTACGTATTTATTTTGCTTTGCATATTCGCTTTCGTTGTTGACAACAACCACAACAACAACAGTAATGCAAATTTAAATAATAACAAATAAAAACAGAAAGAACAACTGTTGCTGCTGTTTATACAACATGTGTTGTTGTTGTTGTTGTTGCCGACAACCCCAAACTTATAGCAAGTGACCACTGTTTTCTGTGTGAAACAACCACATACACACATACAAACAAACAATAGCAGCGTAGCAGAGGAGGCAAAAGTAACGGCAGCGCCAGCGTCAGCATGAGCAACAGCACTGCTCGACCGCTTGTTGTTGCTGGTCGGTGTGGTGTGTGGCGCACCGACTTTTGGCGGCGAGCTCCAACTTCGTATGAATTCATTCGCATTTGTGCTTCACAGTGAAGCGGACGAAAGGCGCGCAAGCTACGAAGTGACATAAGCATACAGAGAACCCTTTCAGTTTTTGTTTTTGTTACTACCAGCAAGGAGAGTGTATAAAAAGTGAAGAAAAAAAAGAAATAAAAAATAAAAAAAATTAATTTAAAATAAAAACTAATTAAAAAGTGTACTAAAAAAACAAAATAAAAAATCGCGTGCAGACTTTGCCGTTATTTTTTCGAAATGCAAATTTTTTTTAATTAATTCTAATTTCAATGAATTAAATTAGCAATTTTTAGCAAGCAAAGTGCAGATTGAAGAATATTTGTTGTTATTGTGTTGTGCGCATTTTGATTAATAAAATAAAATATAAAAATATATAAATTAAAAACAAATAACAAAAAAATTAACATTCACAGTAAATAGTAGACATGTTCAAACATGAAACTGTTATGAGAACTGTAAACAAACAAATAAATATAACATGATATAAACAGCAAACGCATGACAGTTGATCACAGTTTATAAAACAGTGTAATATTACAAATTCTCAGAAACAATTGTTTATAAAAGTGTTTAATACTACTAAAAACATATTTTCCACGAAAAAAAAAACACATTTACAAAAACAAAAAAGTAAAAAATCTGTAATAAACAGTGCTAATTGCTTGCCACCCAACAAAAATATATTTATCGTTAATAAGCGTCGCACACAAATCACATCCAGAACAAGCAACTCAATTAACAAGCACATGAAATGCGCTAAAATATGGTTTGCAATAATTTATTTCTAATTGAAATGCAAAGAGTGTGAGTTGTAATAAAAATTTGCATTAGAAATTCTGCATAAAAACAAGTTGTATGATAATTCGAAAAAAAATCTGTCTAAACACAGCCAGTTGTTTTGAACAGTTAAAAGTTCAAAGCCTTTGATGCATAAAATTTGTTTGTTGCTAAAAAATTATATTTTTTTCTCTCTCGCGCAAAAACAATTAAATTTTGTTTTGGCGTGCAATGCACCGATAAAATTGCGAGTAACATTCTGTGTGTTTGTTTTTAATCACAAAATTCAAAAAAAAAAAAAATTAAATGAAACAAATAAATGTGCGCTTATACATATAAACCAAAAGTGCTAAACATCAATTGTTGAATTTGAAACCGGCTACGATTTTGTGTGCATTTGCATTTGAAGTCAGTAAGTGAAACGAGAATATTGACTGCAGCTCTGATTGTGAAAGTAAGTGTCTCGAAAATAAAAATTAAATATTTAAAATAAATGAAATTGTGATAAATAATGAATATTGTCAATTAAATATGCAGATTTGGTTTAACAAAAAAATAAAAGAGTAGAATAACAATAATATAATATACATATATTAATAATAATATAAAATAATAATTATAATAAGATATAAATTTAAATATTTCAAACATATTTTTTTGAACAAACTTAAATTGTTGTTAAAAAATGAAATACTAAACCCATATGTGTTTAAAAATGTTTAATAGTTTTCAAAAATAACTATTTTTTAATCTTAAGTCGTTATATTGAACATTGTTCAGTACTGTGACCCAGTTTAGAACCAAAAACCGAATTGAATAGTTTCAGTTTTCATATTTTATTTTTTTTTTTTTTAATTTCTTATTTATTTTGAACTCAATTGTCATTAATCTAAAGTCGATTTTGAGTGGAAAATATTAAAAAAAAAACAAGTAAGGAAGGGCTAAGTTCGGGTGTAACCGAACATTTTAAACTCTCGCAATTTATTTAACTTCATTAATATTATATAATACACAATTTGACCCACATATTCGTCATATATATTGTATAAAGTCCATTAAAAGTTGGAAACCCTAATATTAGGTTAAAAGCACCGAGGTCCTCATGTTCGATATATGGGGCCTTGAAAACCTATGGTCCGATTTCGGCGATTTTTAGAATGGGGCTGCCACACTATAAACGTAGTATTTGTGCAAAGTTCTGCACCGATATCTTCACTAGTACTTACTTTATATATTGTAAAGTAAACGATTCAAATCGTCTTCAAAGTTCTGGTATATAGGAAGTAGGCGTGGTTGTGAAGCGATTTGGCCTATTTTCACAACATATCATTGGGATGTAAGGAAACTATTACAAACCAAGTTTCATTGAAATCGGTCGAGTAGTTCCTGAGATATGGTTTTGACCCATAAGTGGGCGATGCCCATTTTCCATTTTGTAAAAAAATCTGAGTGCAGCTTCCATCTACCATTTCTTATGTGAAATTTAATTTATTTATTTATGAAAATTTAGGGCTGGAGCGTTTTCGTCCATTTGGACAACATGACCTAGCCAGCGTAGCCGCTGTCTTTTTATTCGCTGGACTTTGTCTATGTCGTCGTATAACTCGTACAGCTCATCGTTCCATCGTTTGCGGTATTCGCCGTTGCCAATGTTCTGAGGACCATAAATCTTACGCAACATTTTCTTCTCGAAAACTCCAAGTGTCGTCTCATCTGATGTTGACATCGTCCAAGCTTCTGCACCGTAAAGCAGGACGGGAATGATAAGATAAGGAATATGTGTTCCAAGTTTCATTAAGATATCTTAATTTTATCTCAAGTTATCGCTTGCACGGACAGACGGACAGACAGCCAGGCGGATTTCAAATCCACTCGTCAACCTGTTCATTTATATATATATAACCCCATATCTAACTCTTTTATTTCTTGGTGACACAAACAACCGTTATGTGAACAAAACTATGATACTCTGTGCAACATGTTGCGAGAATATAAAAACAACCTTGAACTTTCAATCAATAATTTCAAACAATTCCAACCGATTGAACCGCATCGACGAAAATTGCCATCCGGTTATATCCGCTGGTTTTAAGCTTCTTCGAAATTATATGCATATTAGCTAAGCTTAATTTTGCATGCATTTTAATTGACGAGACGAGAAAAAAAAGAGTTAAGAGTATTAAACCGAATAATTTATATTTATTTTACGTAAATATTTTTAATCTTATTGTCGATAAATAACAATGTTGTTATACACATTTGAGCCATAAATTACCTATTCTAACTATATAATTTTCAGTTCAAAATAAATATTTTTTCATTTAGTATATTTTAGATTTTCTTCTTAAAAGTAAGGCTTTTCCGTATAATGTCCTAAAGCTTCTTTTATTTTATGCAGTTTTAAAATTTCCTCTTTTTAAAATATTATATTTCTCTATTTTCTATCTCATAAATAATAAGTATGTACAGTTGTATATGTATGTATGTAATATATTTATTAAAATTGGGTTAAGTTGCCTAATAAAGTCACAATGTGCTTAATGAAGTCATCAGCTCTGATTGTCTTCTAAACACACCCATACAAAGTTTTTTTAATATTTTTATAGCTGAACAATTAAAACGTGTAATTGGCGTTTAGGCGTATTTTACAATAATAATTATTATACTCAAATAAGCAAATTCTGCTCACGCTGGCTTAAGCATTCTCAAACGGTTTCTATACCACAAATATACTGAATTCTTTTCCAGGAAATCGGTTACACGTTTCAAGATAAAAAAATTTTAAAAATATTTTTAATTGAAAGTATGTGACTACGATTCGGTTGGCGATTAGCTCTAATCAAAACTGAGAGATCTGTAAAATGTTTCTTCTAATAACGTTTACGTAACGATGCCACAGCCTTCATATTCGCCAGACATGACTCCATCTGACTTTTCCCTATTTCCAAAAATAAAGAGAATCGTAAAGGGATGTCGTTTAAAAGCATACTAGATATCGCTGAAAGAGCCAATGGCTATCCCAAAATTATCATGTTTGAGAAGTGTTTCGAGATTGGAAGAAACGCTGACCTAAGTGCTTAATACCGAATGTAGACTATTTTAAAACTAAACTCTACAAGTCCCTCATCATTCCCGTCCTACTTTATGGTTCAGAAGCGTGGACGGTGTCAACATCCGATGAGACGGCTCTAGGAGTTTTCGAGAGAAAAGTTTTGCGGAAGATTTATAGTCCATCAAGCATTGGCAACGGCGAATACCGCAGAAGATGGAATGATGAGCTGTACGATTTATACGACGGCATTGACATAGTTCAGCGAATAGAAAGACAGCTGCTACGCTGGCTAGGTCATGTTGTTCGAATGGACGAAAGTGTCCCAGCTCTGAAAGTTGATGCAGTACCCGCTTGTGGAAGCCGAGGAAGAGGGAGACTCCACTCCGATGTAAGGACCAGGTGGAGAAGGACCTGTCTTCACTTGGTATTAACAATTGGCGCCAAACTGCCAAAAGGAGAGATGCGTGGCGCGCTGTTGTGGACTCGGCTATAACCGCGTAAGCGGTGTCTACGTCAGTCAAGAAGAAGAAAAAGACTATTTTAAAGGCGACAACATTAATGTCGACGAATAAATATTTTTTTCAGAAAAAGGAAATTACCGTTATTTTTCGAATACACCTCGTATGTAATTTCCAATACTCACGATGTTTATGATTACTTGCGCTGAAAATCGTTTTGTTTCGTGTACTTTTTTAATTTGCAAGTTCAGAATTTTTTTCCGTGTGTGTATATTATCGGCCGATTGCATAGTTTTTAATTGCGGATGCAATAATACCCAATAATTATTCGAACTTCATTACAGTTACTTATGTAATGTTAGCTTCTAAGCGCTGTTTTAATTACAAACTCACAGCTTTACATAGTTTCATAGCTGCATAGTAGACAGTGTGTAAATAGTCTCACTTTGTATGAATAAACAATTTTGCTTACAACTAAAGTCAAATGCAAGCTTTTAACTTCGTTACGCTCAATTTCACCGCTTGACAATTAAATTTAACAGTAGCTGCAAAACCAAGTGTGTACTTAGGTGTTTGAATAATGAATTACTATTCAATTTGCATGTGTGAAGTCATTGCTACAAAAACACTTGACGGATTTAATGTTCTATTTTTCATCTAGCATTTTTCACATTTAAATAATAATTAATTTTACATAATTACACATCCCAGTAACATTACTCAATACATTCAATAACCTATTGCTGTTAAATATAACATAGCTCTGTTATGTTAACATGCATACATAATTATGTTAATAAGTCGTACGCATGACACAGCAAAAATTTTGGCTTTCCGTAACTGCTTCATTGTGGCGAAATAGTTTAAGCAGCTTCTAGAAATATGTATGTATGTATGTATATGTAGTGAAGTAGGAAATACAAATCGAACTTGCTTATGCTGATTCAGCTTAAAGATTTTTGCTGCAAATCAATTTATTTTTCCATGCTCAATCCAGTCCTCGATTTTTCGTAAGTCATTCACTTCAATTTGCTTATTAAAATTATTTTTTTTTATAATTTTTTTTTGTTTTTAACTGATTTTGCATTTTTTTTATTCTACTTATTTATTTATGTGTTTTTGTTAATTAACGCGTGCATAATGATGATGTGTGCGTGTTAGTAAGATGTTTATGGCTCAGAAGATGCGTAGACAAAATAGTTTATAAATAGTAATTTTATATGACATAGAAATATATTGATGGCAGTAGGTTTATGAGAGCTTACATTTTGGAGCAATATTTATTTTGACGTCACAGTTATGAAACAAGTTTGATAAAATTTCGGTAAAATACGTAATTAATTGATAAAACAACAAAATAATAAACAAAAGAGAAGTGAAATGAAATAAAAAGGAAAACAAAAAATTCTCAAATTTTAATAATTATTTTGTTATATATTTAGTATTGTCTTTTGTTTTTTTCTCATAATAATATTTAATTTATTTCTTTATTTTATCAATTCGATTGATTTGAAATTCTCAAACTGGTAGCAATAAAAGATTTTCCATTCTTTTCGCTAAATTGGCTCACACTTTATCAATTCGCAACATATTTGAATCTTTTATCGGTTAAAAACAGATTGGTGAATTATAAATTGTTATTGAAAAAATACATTTATTTTTAATTGACTCTTAATAATTTTTCAAAATACTTCATTGAAAAAAGTCAAATAATAGGGTGCAACTAAATATTTTTACAATACTAATGTTTTATTGGCTGTCTTTATCCATTTTTCCGCTCACAAATCTTCGAAAATCCAGTTAAATGTTTAAAGTATGCAATTGCATTTTTGTTTAATTGATTATGCCGCCTCTTTAAGCGGAAATTATTTAAAAAAGACTATGTATGTATATCAGACCTTAATTGATTCATTCCCATTTTCCCTTTAATAACCTTTTTGGACCGGATGTAATTGATCAATTAACCGGCATTTGCTTGTTTAAAGCTACATAATTACAACATTAATTTTTAATTGAATACAAATCGAGTTGAAACTGGAATGGAACTCTATAGTAGTTGTCCACTCTGGAAATTCGGTTGTAGTTATTGATTAAATAGCAATCAGGTGACGAAATTTACCAACTTGTTATGAACAGCAAAAACAAAAATGTATAACAGTTGATCGTTAATCGAATAGCTGGCTGTGCGAAAAACAAAAATTGGTATTTCAATTATAATCTTAATGTATTAAATTTAAAGGAAATTAAAGGAAAGGAAAAGGCTATAACTATAGTCCAATATAGTCCCTTAATTGATTCAATTATCTTTTTTTCCTGATTAAATTATTTTATAATTTGAACCTGTTATGCACAGCAAAAATAAAAATGCATAACAGCTGATCGGTAATCGAATAGCTGGCTGTGCGAAAAACAAAAATTGGTATTTCAATTATAATCTTAATGTATTCATTTTATTTGGCTGTGCGAAAAGGCTATAATACAGTCCCTTAATTGATTCAATTACCTTGTTTTCCTGATTAGATTATTTTATAATTTGACTTAATTAAGGATCGGTTTGAACGCGTTTAATAATGTTTTTTTTTTTAATTAAGCAGTTAAGAAGGACTAATGAAGGTAAAATTGAAACAATTGTGTTAATATAATTACACATTTGTCCTACGGAGTTGTAGCTATACAATCCAATCTTGTAATAAAATACATTCATATAAATTTTTTCAATCAAACTTTTTTATACCATTTTATGAACTTACCATTTGTCATACAGCGTGATTATTACAGTTTTTAATTTTATACCAGTTTTTTTAAGATACAGTACTATGTGATTACACCAGTTTTTGACATTTTTACCAGTTGTTTGTTAAATACAATATTCCATGATTATACCAGTTTATAAAATTTATACCAGTTTTTTTAAAGACACAATTCTGTGTGATTATACCTGTTTATGACAAGTTTTCCAGTTTGTTCCATTTCTTACTTTTCTCGTTTTATATACCCTGCTTGTTTGATTACCTTCTTTCTAAAGCTTAGTGAATCGAAGGCAGCTTATCTTGCGCTAATACGAAATCAATTGCAAAGAGAACTGAACGAGGAATCAGAAATATTCTGCTTACATACATACTTACATATGTACATATGCGACTTTGTCCTATGAATAACCGCAGCCGTTTCAATGATTATTAAATCGCCATAAAAAATACTAAATAACACTTGGTTGAGGCAAAAATAAAGGACAGCTGAAGATAGTTCGACTTGGTACGGTATGGCGCGGCTTAAAAATTCAATTCTGAGAAATGGACAAAAGTTATTTTTAGTAAACGACATGGTTTTAAGATTTGTTGAAAGTAAAAAGGAATCGGTGATTAGCAAAACGGAAAGTAAAAGAGACACAGCTAATTGGAATGACGCGACAAAACTTTAATGATGCAGTAGAATCTCAAAAAAAAAACGTCTTGTGTATATGTAATTTCAGAGCAGGCAATAAAAAGGTATAAAATACCAGCAACAATTCACTACAAATTATATAAGAGGCTGAAAAAATACTTTGCTTTTATGCAAATGATTAAGCGAACGAGAAATTCTAAAAGTTTTACAAAACAAAACCAATCCCATTGGAATATTCTGCATAATCAATATGCCTAACATATGCACATACATTAGATAGACACAACAGAAATGCCGTCTCACTGTCTCTAACTGTCAAAGCAATCACATTAAACTAATTAAAAATCCAACTTTAGTCGTATTGGATATCCGTCGATAAAATGTTTACTGGTTATTCGAAAACACTTAACTGAAAACTCGTTTCAGCGAAAAGGAAAATTACAGAAGTCAAGCAATTTATGGCAAACAGGAAAATGGCAGAGGAAAAATACCAAAAAATGTATACAAAAAAAGTCGTCGAAAATATTTGGCATTACTGACCTAAGACTCTTTTCTTCTCCCGCTATTTACACTATTGATATCGCACTTTTAAAAAGCAGGCAGCCGTTGAAGCAACCGGCTAGCTAGAAAAAAATGTGAACACATTTTGCGTATGCGCATATTTAATGAGGCGTCATTAATGACAGCCAAGACATGAATCACACACGTTTCTTCTGGCGCTGCTTGGCTGCTTTGCTGCAGATAAAGAATTATGATTTATTTGCGAAAGGCAAAGAAGTATAATAAAAAAATTATATGTAAATGTACATTTTTTGTATGGATGAAGCTGTCGGCTTGGCAAATGTGTAGAAAGTAAGTGATTGTTTGGCTATTAAGTCGCACGCCACGTACAATCAATCATCCGTTTTTATGTAAATATGTAAATTTATACTTATTTATTTATTTATAATGAATTTACATATATGTTTATTAAGCAACAAAGAATTTTATTTGCTTCCATATATGTACATACCACACACATGCGAAAACGTCTCAAGTTGGTTGTAGCGCCAACAGTTCGAATATGTTATGTCATATTAAAAATTGTTTTGCAGCACTTGAACAGTTAGTACGCGTATGCTAATTGTTTGTGTTTGCAGAAATTACAAAAAATTACATTACGTGCTAATTTTTAAAACGTTGTATTCGCATTAAATTTTTCAAAGAAAAAAATTAGTAGAAAATGCGATAGTATATAGGGTAAAAACTAAAACTAATTCTCAGTGCATTTATACTCTCGCAATTTATTTATAACGGGTGATTTTTTTGAGGTTAGGATTTTCATGCATTAGTATTTGACAGATCACGTGGGATTTCAGACATGGTGTCAAAGAGAAAGATGCTCAGTATGCTTTGACATTTCATCATGAATAGACTTACTAACGAGCAACGCTTGCAAATCATTGAATTTTATTACCAAAATCAGTGTTCGGTTCGAAATGTGTTTCGCGCTTTACGTCCGATTTATGGTCTACATAATCGACCAAGTGAGCAAACAATTAATGCGATTGTGACCAAGTTTCGCACTCAGTTTACTTTATTGGACATTAAACCAACCACACGAATGCGTACAGTGCGTACAGAAGAGAATATTGCGTCTGTTTCTGAGAGTGTGGCTGAAGACCGTGAAATGTCGATTCGTCGCCGTTCGCAGCAATTGGGTTTGTGTTATTCGACCACATGGAAGATTTTACGCAAAGATCTTGGTGTAAAACCGTATAAAATACAGCTCGTGCAAGAACTGAAGCCGAACGATCTGCCACAACGTCGAATTTTCAGTGAATGGGCCCTAGAAAAGTTGGCAGAAAATCCGCTTTTTTATCGACAAATTTTGTTCAGCGATGAGGCTCATTTCTGGTTGAATGGCTACGTAAATAAGCAAAATTGCCGCATTTGGGGTGAAGAGCAACCAGAAGCCGTTCAAGAACTGCCCATGCATCCCGAAAAATGCACTGTTTGGTGTGGTTTGTACGCTGGTGGAATCATTGGACCGTATTTTTTCAAAGATGCTGTTGGACGCAACGTTACGGTGAATGGCGATCGCTATCGTTCGATGCTAACAAACTTTTTGTTGCCAAAAATGGAAGAACTGAACTTGGTTGACATGTGGTTTCAACAAGATGGCGCTACATGCCACACAGCTCGCGATTCTATGGCCATTTTGAGGGAAAACTTCGGAGAACAATTCATCTCAAGAAATGGACCCGTAAGTTGGCCACCAAGATCATGCGATTTAACGCCTTTAGACTATTTTTTGTGGGGCTACGTCAAGTCTAAAGTCTACAGAAATAAGCCAGCAACTATTCCAGCTTTGGAAGACAACATTTCCGAAGAAATTCGGGCTATTCCGGCCGAAATGCTCGAAAAAGTTGCCCAAAATTGGACTTTCCGAATGGACCACCTAAGACGCAGCCGCGGTCAACATTTAAATGAAATTATCTTCAAAAAGTAAATGTCATGAACCAATCTAACGTTTCAAATAAAGAACCGATGAGATTTTGCAAATTTTATGCGTTTTTTTTTTTTTAAAAGTTATCAAGCTCTTAAAAAATCACCCTTTATATTGTATAAAGTCCATTGAAAGTTGGAAACCATAATATTAGGTTAGAAGAACCGAAGTCCTCATGTTCGATTAATGGGGCCTTGAAAACCCATTAATGGTGGGTCCGATTTCTTCGATTTTTAGAATGGGGCTGCCACACTATAAAGGTAGTATTTGTGCAAAGTTCTGCATCGATATCTTTACTAGTGCTTACTTAATATATTGTAAAGTAAACGATTCAGATCGTCTTCAAAGATCTGGTATATAGGAAGTAGGCGTGGTTGTGAAGCGATTTGGCCTATTTTCACAACATATCATTGGGATGTAAGGAAACTATTACAAACCAAGTTTCATTGAAATCGGTCGAGTAGTTCCTGAGATATGGTTTTTGACCCATAAGTGGGCGATGCCACGCCCATTTTCCATTTTGTAAAAAAATCTGAGTGCAACTTCTATCTGCCATTTCTTATGTGAAATTTAGTGTTTCTGTCGTTTTTCGTGACTGAGTTAACTCACTTTTAGTAATTTTCAACCTAACCTTTGTATGGGAGGTGGGCGTGGTTATTATCCGATTTCAACTAATTTCATGGTGTGTGATGGGATTGCGAGATATATACAAATAACCGATTTGAGGGCGGGGCCACGCCTACTTTCCCAAAAAAATTACATCCAAATATGCCCCTTCCTAGTGCGATCCTCTGTTCCAAATTTTACTTTTTTAACTTTATTTATGGCTTAGTTATGACACTTTTTGTGTTTTCGGTTTTCGCCATTTTGTGGGCGTGGCAGTGGTCCAATTTTGCCCATTTTCGAAAGCAACCCTCTCACGGTCCCAAGGAACGTGTGTTCCAAGTTTCATCAAGATATCTCAATTTTTACTCAAGTTATCCGTTGCACGGACGGACGGACAGACAGACATTCGGATTTTGACTCGTCTCGTCACCCTGATCATTTTGATATATGTACATAACCCCATATCTAACTCGTTTAGTTTTATGACTTACAAACAACCGTTATGTGAACAAAACTATAATACTCTCTTAGCAACTTTTGTTGCGAGAGTATAAAAATGACGCCTGGCAGACTGCGGCCGATAAGCTCTTAAATTATATATTAAAGCATTTTATTATGCAACCTTGGATCTTACGTAACTTTCGAGCATTGGAGAATCATCTGGAAGCTGCTCTAACGTTTCTTCGCCACTATAGCATGCCCTACATTCTGTGAACTCTATCTTACTGATTTTCTCGAGTTTTCAACAATTCATGGTAACTGAGACCGCTGTAATGTCTCGACTGCCAACTCGTGTCCCGTTCAAAAGTTCAGAGCGAATCTCAAAAAATCTTTTTGGTTGGTTGTTGCATATTCTTATGTAGTGAGATAGATATCTACTGCAAAATTATGGACTTGCTGCTTATACTTATGGAACTCAGTCCAAAAATCACAGTTCCAGACATTGACTATAAAGGTATCTTATATGTACAGGAGCTCCTGTAGCTGTTTCACATTTAGACCAATCGAAAATTTTTTTTTCAAACTATTGAAGGCCTCACTTTCGATCAATTTATTCGCTCCTGAGGAAAGTATATCCTATTTTCGTTTTCTCAGTACTCATGTTTTCGCACTTTATTTGAATTTTTATTAGCTGGTTGCACAGAATAAGGTTCATAAATTAGTTAATCATGAATCAGAAAAAAATATATAACATATTAAAACAAAAAAAAAAATATATAATACTTAAAAAATCAAAAACATTAAGTAAACCAAATAACAGGTTTTATCAGAAATTTATTATAATTGTTTGCAAAACATTGAAATAATATATATAATTAGTAATAAAAAATCAAAATAAATATATCAGGTCATAAATTTTTTAAATATACTTAATATAGAACTGGTTTTATTTAGTTTTTAATTAAAATGAATCAAATTCTTTTCTTTTTGCTAAACCGACTGATCAGAAGTTTTTTTTAATGTTATTGCTATTGAAACTTATTATAGAATTTGTATCATTTCGAATGAAATTTCTGGTCGAATTAAATTCAACGGAGCTGAAAATATATTTATTTTTTTAATTATGGATATACATTTGTTGTATGCTTCATTTTAATGGTAATCAGCTCTTAAATTCTCGAGAAATACTCACAAATTTCTAATAATGAAGCCTACATACCAAATAAAAAACAATACCTTTTCGCAAAGCCCAATAAATGTAGTACATTAAGATTATAATTGAGAAACCAGTTTTTCACAAATCCCAATAAATATAGTACATTAAGATTATAATTGAGAAACCAGTTTTTGCCTTTCGTACAGCGTACGGCTACTCAATTAACGATCAGCTATTATATATTTTTGTTTTTGCTGTTCATAAAAAGTTTATTATTTACTAGAAGTTTATTAGTTGCTATTTTATTAATAACCATTACCAAACAACAAGTCGCAGAGTTGTATTACAGGTCCAACTTGATTTGTAATTGATTAAAAATTAATGTAGTAAATTAAGATTTTTGTATAGTAAATCGATTACAATTAGCGCTTTAATCGAGTAAAGACCGGTTAATTGATCAATTAAGTTCTGGGTGAGAAGGGTATTAAAGGGGAAATTTACGGATTGAATCAATTAAGGTACTTTCCAAATAAATTTAATACATTAAGATTATAATTGAAATACTAATTTTTGCCTTTCGTACAGCGTACGGCTACTCAATTAACGATCAGCTGCTATGATTTTCGTTATTCTATTAAACTTTATGCCGAATTTATAGGTAAATTAGTGTGTTATCTTAATAAAATTTCTTCAATAAATTGCGAGAGTATAAAATGTTCGGTTACACCCGAACTTGTTTTTGTATAAAAACGTTTACAAATGTCAATGAGCCTCAGTCGCACTTTTCTTGGAATTTAAAAAGAAAAGCAAAATTTCCCGCAAATGTCGAGAATTCGGCTCAAAAAGTGACATGTTCAGTTGAGAATAAGTTTGGGATGCAAACAGATCTCTACAAATATTTTGTTGGGTTAATGTTGACACAAACGTCCAAGTTCGATATAAAACGATTTAATCGACCAGTGCTTGACCCTAGAGACATCTATTGGAAAACGGCGGAAGCAAAGTTTTAGACCTATATAGTTTTATTTATTACTTCAATATTGTAAATTACTTAGAAACACGTTATACAAAGTACTTGAAAAGATATACGTGTCTGTTCACTTTTCAATTAGAACTGTGTCTTACTCAGCACTTTTTAAAACCTACTTGTATATTTTTCATAGGAAGAATTGAAAAATTAACCTCAAAGTTAATAATATATTTATTTAGGTTACACAAGCTTGATTAAGCATTTGTTTTCGCTTTCAACGCCGCTTCATTATGCAAAACTAACAGAGAATGTTCAAAACTAATGTTAATTCTTCACACTCTATTGCACTAGACCTAATTTACGTGCAGTAACAGTAATGTTATGCAATAAAATTGAGCCTCTTAAATTCAAAAACGTGCATTTTAAATACAAAATTAAATTATTTAAACGCGCGCCTGACGCTATAATCTTCCATATAATTGTATTTAGTAATCGAATTGCTTGGAAAGTTTTGAAATGGTGCAATTAAAATGCATATTCACACTCACTTAAATCATTTGTATTGCGTAATAAAGCTGTTTATAATTTTTTTTTGAACCATGACTGTATGTAGCGGGTATTATATGAGTCAGTTTTATATTATAGATATAGACATATTTATACATTTTTGTATTTAAATTATTTTTTATATGTAAATTGAGACTTTTTTTCAACTTTTTATTAAAAACAATTCTGTATGCGCATGCGATAAAGAGCTTCATATTAACATTGACGATAAATTATAATAATACTCAATTACAATGCGTCTTAAATTACTTTGTTTTTGTACTTACTTGCAGTACTCATGCTTCAGACACTTCTCAACTCAACTCAATCATGCACTAATGCAACATTTTGAAAGCGTAACACGTTCCACCGAAAAGGTAAATTGAGCGATAAAAAAAGAATTGACTACAACAAAAAAACTGAATAAATGCGGCGTTAGAAAAATAACATTCCAAACATATTTCAACAACAACAACAAAACAATTTATTGTGCAAAATACATAAAAAAAAGAGTGTAGACGAGTCAACCAGCAAGCCGCCACGATGGAGCATACCGCCTGTCTGAAGCCAACGAAAGATGTCGAATTTCAAGATGTTTACTACACCGTTAAGGAGCGCAAACACTTTAGTGAGTACATACATATTTCCATTTACTTAAGCTGCGTATTGAAGTAGGAAAAGTAAATAAATTATTGCTAAATTGTTGCGGTTAATGAAAATGCGAGTTTTTCATGCGTCAAGCCATGGCGGCTGCACTGTGGGATTTTATGAGTATTTTTGGCGTAAAATATTTTTTATGAAAATTCCCATAAAATGATTTCATAATATTTTTTATTAACAAACATTTTTTTAAATAAATTATTAAACATTTTAAAAATTATTTGTGAAATTTCCATAAAAAAATAATTTATACCAACAAACAATTTTCTAAATAAAACATTTAAATTATTTAAATAATTTTTTTGAAATTTTCCTTAAAAAAATAATTATATGATAATTTATTCCAACAAAAAATTTTTAAACAAAATATATAAAATATGAAACTATTTTTTATGAAAATTCCTTTTTTATACTCTCGCAACATGTTGCACAGAGATTATAGTTCTGTTCACATAACGGTTGTTTGTGTCACCAAGAAATAAAAGAGCTAGATATGGGGTTATATATATATAAATGATAAGGATGACGAGTGGAGTTGAAATCCGGATGTCTGTCCGTTCGTCTGTCCGTGCAAGCGATAACTTGAGTAAAAATTGAGATATCTTAATGAAACTTGAAACCCATGTTTCTCGGCACCCTGAGGAAACAGAGGATCGCATTAGGGGCACATTTGGATGTAATTTTTTTGCAAAAGTGGGCGTGACCCCGCCCCCAAATAGGTTTTTTGTAAATGTCTTGCAAACCAATAAAGCTATATAAACCAAGCTTTCTGCAGTCGTTTCTTTTAGCCGTTTCCTTATACAGTCCAAAAATGAAATAAATTGGATAATAACCACGCCCACCTCCCATACAAAGGTTAGGTTGAAAATGACTAAAAGTGGGTTAACTCACTAACGAGAAACGTCAAAAACACCACATTTTACATAAGAAATGACAGAAGCAAGCTGCACTGAGAATTTTTTACAAAATGGGAAATGGGAGTGGCGTCGCCCACTTATGAGTCAAAAACCATATCTCAAGAACTACTCGATCGAAATTCGGTATATAACACTTTCTTGACAGCCTGATGACACGTGTGGAATATGGGCGAAATCGGTTCACAACTACCCCTACTACCCATATAACTAAGAATTTTTTTCTTATAACGGTTTGTCTTTGTACCAAAAATGGTTAAAATCGGATAATAACTTCTCCCCGATCCCATATACCTAATTATAAGTAATATAAAATTAAGTGAGCGTATAGTCTTCGATATATTGTATCATGGTGGTGAAAACGAGTGAAGTCGGTTTAGGAATTAGGTCCCCATATACTATTTATGATGATTTTCGTTATTCTATTGAACTTTATACAGAATATATGGGTCGAATTGTGTTATCTTTATAGAATAAAATCAATCAATTGCGAGAGTATAAAATGTTCGGTTGCACCCGAACTTAGCCTTTCCTTACTTGTTTGAAATAAAATATTTAAAATATTAAAATATTTGTTTGTGAAAATTTCATCAAAATCAGCTTCAAAAATAATTTATAGAAACAATTTTGTTTTTATAGATTATATAATAATTTCTTAGAAATAACGGTCAGTTACCCAAACCGCACAAATTTCATTTGACGTCTTATTATATATAAATTATAGAGTTTGTTTTCAAATGTCTCTCACATATTCAGTTATTTGCACGACATTTTATTACCCCAAATTGAATCTCTAATTTATAAGTTATGGCACGTTCCGACGACATTTCAACGCCAGTACCGATATGTGTGGCCTAATTAGCATAAGTCATTCCTTTTGCTTTGTTATTTTTTCTAAGAAACCGTAAAACATATCTGAGAATTTCAGATACAATTCATAGGAATAACAACCTTATTTGCTATGAATTTAATTATTGTGTAAAAAGACAGGAAGACCTGTTAGTTAAATTATAGGATGGTAATTGTGATTCTGATTATCTCAAGCTAAAGCTGGTGTAAAATTTAACACGGAAGCGGATGAGTCAAATGACAGATTTTCCATAATTGTAAGTTCTGACAAAGAGAGAGAGAGAGAAAATCGCATCCATTCTCTCATATGTGTCTTCTTTTACTAGTTTAGTGTTTTGGTAAAATACGGAAAAGAATATGCCTCTCAGGACTGTATTTTGTACCATCGATTTCAATAATTAGGAAGTCGGAAGTAGTTTACTATAAGAGAGTTCGGTAAATTTTAGGAGTAACAGAATGTTTCTCAGAAAAATGAAGTGCCTCTTCAAAGCGACTTGAAACATGTACTCATAACACTCCAATTATAATATAATTCAGTAACAGTATTTCGTATAACGGTATTCGAAATCGATAGATTTCAAGAATATCATTAATAACACAGCCGTACCAAAAAAATTTCTGCCGTGACCGGGGGGTTACGTGGTTGCTGAATTCGAATCCGAAGTCCATTTAACCCCATCAGAATTTCATCGGAATCGCTTGAAACTTGTTATTCTGTGGTTTTGACGATCGCTGATTACGAATCCGGTGTCGGTTTTTAAAAAATCAAAATGGTGGATCCAATACGGCGGACGTTATTTTGAAAACTTCAGCGGAATCGCTCGGAACTCGCTACATTTGGGTTTTTGGGATCGCTGATTACTATTACTGTGTCGGCTTTTCAAAATTCAAAATGGCGAAGGCAATATGGCGAATTTTTTAAATTTATCCGCCCAGGTCACGACACATTTTTTTTGTGGCTGTGTAATTATTTGATATTTTCATTCCGCTGCTTTATTTCAGTGCGTTTGCCAGAAAAATATATTGGTTCATGACGTTTCTTTCAAAGGCTTAATTTTGTATTTGTAGGAGAATTTTACTCTTACTACTCTACAATACAATTTTTGGCAATCTCAACCCACTGTAACCGTTATTAGAAATGCGTTGGTTGAAAAGCGAGTTTTCTTGTTTCGGCAGTTTGTTGTTATTTGCTATCGCTCTCCAAGTTTAGCGCGTAATGAGGTAATATTAATGAAAAGCAAACCCGAAAGAGTTATTTAACGGAAGAAATGAAAATTTTATGGCTCAGTAAAAAAAAATATGTGTTGGGTTTTTTTGCTTGCTATCGGATGATTTCTGGTAGTTGTGTCATGAAGGCTGTGGGTGAGGAAGTTATATAAAATGAGTCAGTTGTGTGCAAGTCCTGGCATTATTATATACAACAATATATATTTTTTTGTTGTGTAAATAAAAATAATATTATAGTAAAATTATTCAATTAATAGTTAGTTAACGAATTTCTATATATAGAGTATACCATTGGGTGTGGTGAGTTTTAGTTTACGGTATTCTTAATGTGAAGTTGAAACAATTTAAGCTAGTTTTTGCTTCAAATCTATATTCTAAGCTAAATTGTTATTAATGGGAGGAACTCGAATGGTGTTATCGGTATTAGAGGTGTGTTCAAAAAATAACGGGAATTTTAAAATTATGAGGATTTTGAGAGTCCAATTATAAATTTTTAAATTTTTTACTATGGCCCTGAAGTACGATACCTTTTTCAGCTGTATTCATTTATTACTTTGTCTGTAGCATCCGTTAAAGTTAGACTTGTTGTTATGAACTTGGCGATTTTTGTTTGTTACAATCTCCCACTTCGCTGAATCGTTCGTGAATTCTTGGCCAAAATTCGGTAACGCTGCCCCTGCCTTTACATTCGCCAGACATATGTAGCTCCGTTGGACTTTTTCTATTTCCAAAAATAACGAGAACCTTAAAGTGCCGTCGTTTTACAAGCAAACGAGAAATTGCTCAAAGAGCCAAAGGTTGTCCCGATAATCGAGTTTGAAAAATGTTTTAACGAAAGAGCTGGCCTAAGTGCTTAATATCGAATGGGAACTATTTTGAAGGCGACAATATTATTGTTGAAGATTGTATTTATGGCTTTTTAAAAAATATTTCCGTTATTTTTTGATTATTATCACCAAAATTGTGATTTTTGACCATACTTTGTTCACTTCATATAAAACAAGTAAAGAAGGGCTAAGTTCGGGTGTAACCGAACATTTTATACTCTCGCAAATTATTTATTTAACTTTATTTATATAACACACAATTTGACCCACATATTCGTCATATATATTGTATAAAGTCCATTGAATGTTGGAAACAATAATATTAGGATAGAAGCACCGAGGTCCTCGGGTTCGATATATGGGGCCTTAAAAAGCTATGGTCGGATTTCGGCGATTTTTAGAATGGGGTTGCCACACTATTAACATAGTGTAAAGTTCTGCACCAATATCTTCACTAGTGCTTATTTTATATATTGTAAAGTAAACGATTCAGATAGTCTTCAAAGTTCTGGTATATGGCCTATTTTCACAACATATCATTGGGATGTAAGGAAACTATTACAAACCAAGTTTCAATGAAATCGGTCGAGTAGTTCCTGAGATATGGTTTCTGACCCATAAGTGGCCACGCCACGCCCATTTTCCATTTTGTAAAAAAATCTGAGTGCAGCTTTCATCTGCCATTTCTTATGTGAAATTTAGTGTTTCTGACGTTTTTCGTTACTGAGTTAACCCACTTTTAGTAATTTTCAACCGAACCTTTGTATGGGAGGTGGGCGTGGTTATGATCCGATTTCTTTCATTTTTGGACTGTATTAGGAAGTGGCTAAAAAAACGACTGCAGCAAGTTTGGTTTATATAGCTCTATTGTTTTGCGAGATATGTACAAAAAACTTAGTAGGGGGCGGGGCCACGCCCACTTCCCCAAAAAAATTACATCCAAATATGGCCCTTCATAGTGCGATCCTTCATACCAAATTTTATTTCCATAGCTTTATTTATGGCTTAGTTATGGCTCTTTATGTGTTTTCGGTTTTCGCCATTTTGAGGGCGTGGCAGTGGTCCGATTTTGCTCATTTTCGAAAGCAACCTTCCTATGGTGCCAAGAAATAAGTGTGCCAAGTTTCATCAAGATATCTTAATTTTTACTCAAGTTACAGCTTGCACAGACGGACCGGACGGACGGACGGACAGACAGACATTCGGATTTGAACTCCACTCTTCACCCTGATCACTTTGGTATATATAACCCTATATCTAACTTGTTTAGTTTTGGGTGTTACAAACAACCGTTATGTGAACAAAACTATAATACTCTAATAGCAACTTTTGTTGCGAGAGTATAAAAATTAAAGCTTTAAAATCTAAATTTATATACTGCTAGTTGTATCGTGATATCATTGCAATTAATTACCAAGTAATTATAAGGAAATAATTCAATATGAATTTAAAATGCAATCTAAATGCAAAGTGTAATGACAACTTCACACGTTATTAATTGACTTAAATGCTGCAGATATAAATAGCTAAGTAAATGTGTATGTATATAAACTACATCCAAAGGAAATGCACGTGCTGTGGCTAATATTAAGCTTATAATTTTCTTTATCTGAAAAGTGTCTAATTCAATTAAACGTTCGCTGTACAACGCTTAGCATATGCCGACTACAAAGTATCTTGATTAATGCACTTCTAAGTAAAAGCCATACAAATTAATTTCCACTTATGCATATGTAAATCTATTTGTCACTATTACCACAGAAATTTTTTCCTGTTTCTGAGTTGACAGACGTCTAAATTATAATTATAATTCATAACTCGTGCGTAAATATATGTATATATGTATGTGATTCTTGTATTTATCTATTTATATAGCTATGTGCATTTGCATAACTCATTTATCATCCCACTTAACTAGTCTCCTTTATAAGCTATATGAATATGCATATAAACTATTTAGTATAATGTGATAAAAAAATTTTAACGGCAATGTTTTATGATGCATAAAAAACTATAACTAATGACAGTATTATCAAGTTTGCAATATTTTTGAGCGCCTACTTTTTAAATATATTGCTTTATTTTTGCCTACAATGCAATTTCAACTCATTTGCTTAGCAATGTATTCTGTGTGAAAAGTACCTGGAAAGGTCTTATTTAGTATGTACTGAAAGCTTGATCTCAGCATATTTTTGAAAGTAGTAATGCAGTAACATATATCATATATCGCATTTATATTAATCACATACAGTGAACTTCCATAACTCAAACTCCCTTAATACGAAGTTCTTCATAACTCAAACTGTTGAATTGGCAATATAATTCAAATTTCATACAAATTACCTTCTGTAACTAGGAGAGTTAGTGAAGTTCAACTGTATTAGACCTTTCAATGTTCTTCTAAGTCTTACAGTCCCCTACTCAAGTATTTCAATTAAATTGTCTGGCTTCTCTAAGCAAACAGTAATAAACAATAAAATTGCTTCCAAAGATCTTTAAAAAGAACCCTATATTGTCGCGATACATCCCCAGAAACTTATATCATTATCATTCAATCAATTCATAAAATCTGTATCTTCCTCTCTTCAAACTCTCTTCAAATTTGCGAGACCGAAGTTCTTTATTTCGTCTGCGTTTCCTTATACATTTGGCTAACCGGACATAACCGTCGAAGTTCTTGACATCCCCTAGCGTCTTCATAGTTGTTCAAGAGAACATTTTTCTAGGACTTACCGTCACTTAATTTTAAATCTTTCTTCATCTTCCTATCAAAAAATGATTGAGCAATTTATATTCATAAGTATACTCGTATTCCACTGAGCAAGAGATACTATTTGTAAAGCTTGATAAGGTTGTAATAAAGGTTGTTGTTTTTTAGTTTTATATAATTTAATGTTAAGGCCAAGAATTTAACTTTATTATATGGATAAGGGTTTGTCATTATTACGGGCAAGTGAACAACCATGGCGCTGGCTCGAATAAATTCGAACCTAGAGGCTCAATTTTTAACCACTTTTGCAGGCAATTAAGTCAAATAAAGTAACAACTGTCAAAAACCAATTCTCTCTCTCTTTCAATGGAAATCATTATAATGGGTACAGCAGGGGACCTAGCGAAAATTATGGATCGATTTCATAAACTTTCTGCAAATCGAAAAGAAAATACGATATTGGGTTATCCGAAAGGACGGATATTCTCATATTCGGTATATAGAAGCTGGGGAAGCATATTGATCGATTTCGACTATTTTTCGATTCGAGGTGTCACATATCAGGAGTAATATTTGTGTTAGCTGACAAAATTAAAAATGTCGTTCAAAGGGAAATGGGAGTGGCTTGATTTCACCACATTGCCAACAGGAAGTGTTGAGTAATAAATGGAAATAAAATTTAATATTCGGTATTATAAACAAAAAAATAGGTAATAAATCCAGTTCTATGAAAAGTTAATAATTTTTTTAATACGCATTCATCAATTTTACACTTTTACACATATTTACATATGTATGTATATACTCCGCATTATACGCATTATATAATAATAAACTGCATGACTGCGATAAAGAAAATTGCGCTTGCATGAGTGGGGTGTTGAAACAATTATAAAGCCCTTAATCAGTGGTGATTTATTTAAACTGCGCTTTATTATATTAGAAATGTTAACCTCAACTACATTATAAGTCAGATATCATTAGATCTGTAGCAATTTAAATACCTATTTTATTTAAATTTCTAGCATTATTCATTTATTACTTAATGACTAACAACATGCAGTATGCAATGAAGATATTTTAGTATTTAATTGGAAGTAGGTGTTAACTAAGTGGTGACTAATAATTACAACTCAACTGCTGACTATGTTAGAAATCAATTAAAGTACTAATGTGAGCACTTGATCGTGTTTGTAGTATTAATTTCACTTTACTTGAAATGCACAATGTATTATTTATTACGAAATCCATAAATCAATTTTTTAAATTATACACTCATATGCGTATATAAACAAATTTACATACTACTAAGTCATTACTTTGCAATTTATGACCATAAGCAATTATACTGGTAATAAAATTGAGTGATGACTTTCAGCAAAAGGAAGAGAAAAATTGTTTGAGATATTGATCATGGGAATTTCACTGCCTTTGATGATTCCAGGTATTTTTTATACATATGTACATATCTACTTTTGTATGCAATCTCGTACTGAGCTACTACAAATTTGGAAAATGTTTCTCATAAAAAGCTATAAAGCTGTACATCTGGCGATTTTTAACTACAAAAACAAAACAATATTGTAATTCGTTGCAAAAAATGCGGAGGTTTCCGTTGTAAAAAAATCCATTTGTCAAATATTAAAAAATACGAAAATTCCCGTTATTTTTTGAACACACCTTTTTTTTGTACATATTTTCGAGTAACTAAATTTGTATATTATCCTTTACATACGAGGTCACGTATAAAACATAAAAATGTTTGTCCTTACAAATGTTTCCGATTTCTAGAAGTGCGCTACGAGAAGTAGGTTCCATTTTGGGTTTCCACAGTCTGTTTTCACTTTAGTTTATTAAATATTGCTGAAGAAATTAGAACTATTTTAGTGTTCCATACTCATGTGTTATACGAGGGCTGCTATATATATTTCTGGCCTAATAATGAAAATAGGAATATTTATCAACGAAAATGGTTTTATTGTTTTACAAAATATTCTCCACCAAGATTTATACACTTTTGCATGCGCTCAAACCAATTTTCGAAGCAATTTTTTTGAGCGATTGTCAAATTGTGCGGTATCCAACGAGAACAAACCTTTTTTACGGCCAGGTGTTCATGCAATATCGAATGTATGCTGGTGGGAGAAATGCATAGGCATGCCTCTATCTGAAGGTATGTTACATGACGGTCTTACATTATCAGTTCACGTACGGCATCGATGTTTTCTGGCACAACGGCTGTTTTTGGACGACCTTCACGGAATTCGTCTTTGAGCGAGCGTCGGCCACGATTGAATTCGTTGTACCAGTTTTTTCACAGTGCTATAGGATGGTGCTTCATAGCCATACAAAGATTTTAGTTCTTCGATGCACTCTTGTCGCGATAATCCACGTCGAAAGTTGTGAAAAATGATCGCACGAAAATGTTCACGAGTTAATTCCATGTTTTGGCCGAGATGAATTTTTTAATTCCCTGTAAATAAAACAATTCACGATTAAATGATAAAACGTTCTGAGTGATGCTATGCTAAAAAATGTCAAACTTTCCAATGGAAATGTCAGATTGCACCTGGCAACACTTAGTGTTGAAATATATATAGCAGCCCTCGTACCAATAACTTTTCTACGACATTGTTGTTGACACTATAGTTTTTTTTGTACTTTTATAAAAATAATTACTACCTTCTTTGTTTCATTCAATATTACAACACTCTTTATAATTTATAGCACTTAACTTTCAATGGAAATTTTCCGCACAAACCACAATTTTAAAATGGAAATTACTATAAAACCAGTACTTAAAATATAATTGTGCTAAAATTGTTCTTCAAAGCACGTTGTGTGCATTTTTTTATTAAAATTACAAATTTGAAAGCGGACATTGCAGGTTGATGAGTTGGTTGAAGTTCAAACGTACATTATCATTAGATGACGTACATTGAAATTGCATTTCAAACACTTTCAAGCATTTGTATTGCATGAATATGTATGTATGTACATATGTTTGCATGTAAATATGTATGTACATGTGTCTGCATATTTAATTACATTGAGCAGAACATTGACGTTTGTTGTTTTTAAATTCACTTTCATTACGCAATTTACACATAATAATTTCAGTACTAAACTCAATTTACTCATCAAAGCAGCTCCAATTGTAATTTCGTACATACAAGTGCAAGAGTGTTCGTGTGTATGCATGCACATGCATGCATAAGCATGTCATATTTAGGTACTTCCTGCTGCATTTCTGTCACTTCTGCTGTTCTACTGCGTTTCTGTTGTTTTGGAGTCAGCAACATGTTGTGCTTTCTCAACATTATTAACACCGTTGGAAACCTCAGCTTCTTTTCATGCTTTTTACCCCATTTTATATTTCAATTTATTAGGGCTCAGCATAAATGCAATTCGTTTATAATTTTGTGTTGTGTGCTTTGCATAATAAGTAAATAAAATAATTTGATCATTGAGTGTTGCCGGCTCAATTTGTGCACAGCGTATTCTTTCACTGAAACTTTTTTATGCACAATTTTTTGTTTGTTTTTTGTCGCTTTGCTGTTTAGTGGCCATTAAATGAAAAGTCACGTTGTTGTGTAAACACACACGATTTGGTGTGCGTGCAAATGTCATATGCACCTCAAATAGCGCGAATGGAGTATGGAGGCGTGCGATTGCAGATAACAGCAACACAATTGACACTCGTAGACACATACATATACTCGTACATATTTGGCTGCAGTCACAACAAGCGAGTAGTGAGTCAACATTTAACGCATTTGCTG